>NC_138374.1:12856257-12952082 GCF_054177405.1 Leptonychotes weddellii | reverse complement strand
GGGTTTCAGCAATTTTACTACAATGTGCCTTTGTGCGTTTTTCACTGATTTGTACTGTTTGGGATTATAGCTTCTTAGATATGTGGGCTCATTTTTTAAAACCAATATTGGAAATTTTCAGCCATTATTTCTTCAAATATTTTACTTAACACCTGCTCCAGGAATCCAGTTATTTGTACATTCTACTGCTTATTATTTTACTGAAGATCACTGAGGCTCTTCCTCTCTCTCTACTTCAGTTGGGATAGTTTCTATTGCTATGTCTTCAGTTTACTGATCTTTTCTTTGGCAGTGTATAATTGGATATTAAATTCATGCTTTAACTCATTGTGTCCGTTCTTTCCTTTGAATCTTAAATATATTAACTATACTAGCTATTTTAAAGTTCTTATCTGCTAATTTTATCATCTCTATCAGTTCTGGAGCTCTTTTAATTAACTGATGAGTCATATTTTTCTGCTTCTTTGCATGTTAATAATTTGAGATTAGATGCCAAGCATTTGCAATTTTTACATTATTGAGTTCATTGTTGTCTTCTATTAAAGAGAATTGTAGGAGTTTATATTTATTTATTTATTTATTTATTTATTTATAGTTAAGGGGGCAGGCAGTTAACTTACTTGCAGATCAGCTTGATCTTTTTCAAGTTTGTTCTTAGTTTTGTTAAACTAGGTTAGGATTAGCTTTTATTCTTGGGCTAAGTTAGCCCTTCTCCTAAGGCATGGCTTTTGGGGGGTATCTGCTGAATGCCTGGATTGTTCAATGAAATCTCTTACTCCATTGGGCTGAGTGTCTCCCAATTGTGTGGGAACTCCAGGAGTTGTTCAGATGATAAATTCTCTCAATGGTTGGTTGTTCCCCAATAATGGTTATTTGATCAGCCTTATGGAATTGGACTCTTTACATTCACAGCTTAGCATTCATCCTAAGACTCAGGTGGACCCCATACCCATTTCTGAAACTCTTCCTCTTCATAGCTTCCTCCTCTCCAGTACTCTGCTCTGTAAATTCTAACTGCTTTAGCCTCCCTGAACACTGATCTCTATTTCCTCAGCTCAGTGAGTCTTCCTCACTCTGCTTGGAATCTCCCTCCTTGTGCTGGGGTCCAGGAAATGCCTCTGGAAAATATATCTGGAGTGACTAGAGGTGTCACCTCATTTATTTCCCTTTTCTTCACTTATTGCTATCTTTTACTATTTATTGCCCAATCTATGAAAATCATTGCTTTATATGTTTGTCTAGTCTTTCAATTATTTATGATAAAAGGGCAGATCTGATTCCAGTTGCTCCATTATGGCTAGAAGTTAGAAGTCCCTCAGCTTACAATTTTTGAAATGGACCTCGCTACTTGTCTTACAAGATTGGTTATGAAATACACATGTGTATTTGTCTCTGGTTTTGCCTGCCTCTCTATGAGGATCCTCAAATCATTTCCAACAGTTAGTTTCATCTCCAAAATATGTTAGGTATAGAACAAAAAGTTTTTTTGTTTTGTTTTTTTTGCTTTGGGAGTTTTTTGTTTGCTTGCTCTCTTTTTCCCCCTTTCATCACAGGTCCCAGTATCCAAGCTATGATCTCTGGATCTGCTGAATTTTGCATTTCTATTTGCTCTTTTCCTGTTCGATGACATCTGGAAAATCATGCTATTCTATTCTAAGTGCCGTATAATTAGATCCCATTCAAAGTTCTTGAGAGTTTATATCGTGAAAGGAGTTTAGAGTAGCCGGAAAATGAGCCAAATGTGTATGCAATAAGGTTATAAATCTCAGAGAAGCTAACCAGATCTTTAAAGGCTTATTTATGATGTTAGGAGTAAATATGATCTAGAATTGTGTTATCCAATATGATAGGTACTAGCCACATGCCACATGTTGAAATGATAACATTTTAAGTATTTTAAACAAATTATTAAAATATATTTCATCCATTTTTTTAAGATTTTATTTATTCATTTGAGAGAGAGAGAGAGCACAAGAAGTGGGAGAGGCAGAGGGAGAGGAAGAAGCAGACTCCCCACTGAGCTGGGAGTCCAACATGGGGCTTGATCCCGGACCTGGAGATCATGACGAGCCGAAGGCAGATGCCTAACCATCTTGATGAAGTTTTAGAATATAAGTGAGGTCCGGAGCCAACAACCAAGAAAGAATTCTTGAGATGTCCCTGGTGCAAAAAGGTGATTTTATTAAAGCACAGGGACAGGACCCATGGGCAGAAAGAGCTGCTGCTCTAGAGTTGTGAGGGGTGGCTGATTATATACTCAGGAGTTGGGGAGGTGAGAACAAAGTGGGTGTTCAGAAGGACTGTCATATGCTAAAGACTCTCAGGATACAGGAGGCCTGGTTATTGTCAAGCCAAGGCTGTTTTCCCCTCTAATGAGGCACTAACATGAAGACAGTTGGGAGCTTCCTGGAGGGATGTTACATTCCTCCTATCACACGTCCTTGTCAGTGGGCTTTAGGTTTAGAAGAAATTCAGTCTTACTTACATTTCCTTCCGGAAGCTATTGCTAAGGCTTTTGTAAGTAAACTGAGGGAGACTCCTGTCCTGCAAGACTGTGATCTCTATCAGTTAACCATTTGTTTTTCCTTTAGGGCAGCCCGGAGAGCCTGAGCAATGTCACACATACCACAATGGGGGGACAAGGTGTAGGGTACCAGCTTCCGCTTTGTCCTCAGCGAGCCTTCTGCTCCCTCAACAATC
The DNA here is from genome assembly GCF_054177405.1 of Leptonychotes weddellii. Lineage (NCBI taxonomy): Eukaryota > Metazoa > Chordata > Mammalia > Carnivora > Phocidae > Leptonychotes > Leptonychotes weddellii. The sequence goes on along the minus strand of NC_138374.1, from coordinate 12,949,382 downwards.
TGAGTGACCCAGGCACCCCCCCCCTTTTTTTTTCACTTTTTAAAATGTGGCTTACAATATATTCCTACTGGGCAGTGCTGATCTAGAAAGCACAAAGTAGGGGAAGGGGAGTGGGGTTTTAAGAAGGACAATAGCTTGGCCAGTCTGCATCTGAAACATGACTATCAAGCAGTGTGTAGAAGAGAGACAAAAGATGGGACAGTCTGAGGGCAAAGAAAACAATTAAAAGACTGCTGTGATGACCCATGAAAGAATTGATTATCATATTCAATGTTACAAAAGTTGTATTTCTCTTTGATAAAGTTGCCATTTACTGCATTAGTAGTGTGGAAGCAAAGTACAAATAAAATACATTATCCAAAATATATATGAGTGACTTTGTTTTGGAAAGCAGATACCCAGTCTTACACGTGTTTATATACACACACATACTAACACCTCCTGCTGTATCCATTCCTGACCATTTTTTGGATCAACTCTAGACTAACACAGCCTGGGAGAATTTGGCCTTCTGTGGATTCACACAAACAAGTAATCTGGAGCTGGTAGAAATAGAAAGAATGTGGGTCTGCTTATTTAGGTCTGCTTACTTTGGTCTGCTCATTACCAATCGTGTGACCCTTTGCTTAAACTCTCTTGAGTGTCACTACTTTCATAAGAAAAATAGCTAAAGCTTCCACAGGTTCTATGGGAGATTAAAGGAAAAAACTTTAAAAGTATGTAAAACTAAATAATTAATGTTATAAAATTGTAGGTATGCTTGCTATTCTATGCCACAAAGTAAACCACCTTCATGCATATTGGTGGAGGGTTGACTATAATTTCACTCCCTTGGTTCTGCGTGAACTAAGCCTCCTCGCACTTGGCAAGACGGTTGTTCTGGATGGCGTGAGACATTCTTCTTCTGCTCAGAGCAGTTTGGCATCCTCAGGTGAGCATGTTCTCCTTTCCATTGACAGCTCTGGCAGTAGGCTGAACTGGATAAGGAAGGATAGGACAGGTTGTCTGAAGGTTAAGTAAATGAGACCCCGTTCAGCTAACATGCTGGCTATCTGGCCACACAGATGTCTCAGGGCTTTTCCTTCCCTCGGTTGAGTTGGATATCACAAGGTTTTCAGACTCAGAGCCTAAGCATATGTCAATATTTAACTCCTCTGCAAACATTATTACTGGATTAGAAACTTCCAAGTTTGATATTTTTATTTTTAAATGTCCAAGGTTTTAAAGTCAAAGGTGAATCAATGTTAGGTAATGCTCTGCTGAATTCAGGAGACATGAGATTATTTTTCTATGAGAGTCCACTTTCAATGCCATGGGATACCTGAGGGAGGAATGCCAAATCTCTATCATCCTTTACAGGGCCCACCCCCTAGCCCACAATCCTGAGACATGAGGGTAACAAAAGCTGATGGAAAGCAGAGTTTGGGTGATACCTCCAACCCACCCATCTGCAGCACTTGAGAATTTCCTATGTATTCAGCACACTGAACTGCTCCAACTACCCTTCAGTTGTGTCTGGGAGCCCAGGCAATATTGAGTGAATTTTCATTAAACCTTGGGGTATTATGTGGCTTCAGATTGCTTGTAAAACAATGGTCACCATCAAGGACTAAATTGAAAAATGCCCATTAGAATTAAAATTCTACAAAAACAGAGTGAAGAATTTAGCAATTACTTTTTATAATTCAAGAACTAGCTGGAAAGGGGATTTTTTTTATGTGCTAGAAGCTTTACTGGGCTTTGATCTAGTTGTCCTGGGGAACCCTGATTTTATTTTATTTTCTTATTTTTTTTATTATGTCATATTAGTCATCATACAGTACTTCATTAGTTTTTGATGTAGTGTTCCATGATTCATTGGTTGTGTATAACACCCAGTGCTCATTGCAGTACATGCCCTCCTTAATACCCATCACTGGACTAGCCCATCCCCCACCCCCTCCCCTCTAAAACCCTCAGTTTGTTTCCTGGAGTCCATAGTCTCTCATGGCTCGTATCCCCCTCTGATACCCCCCCATTTTTCCCTTCTTTCTCCTAATGTCCTCCATGCTATTCCTTATGTTCCACATATAAGTGAAACCATATGATAATTGACTTTCTCTGCTTGACTTATTTCACTTAGCATAATCTCCTCCAGTTCCATCCATGTCGATGCAAATGGTGGGTGTTCATCCCTTCTGATGGCTGAGTAATATTCCATTGTATATATGGACCACATCTTCTTTATCCACTCGTCTGTTGAAGGGCATCTCGGCTCCTTCCACAGTTTGGCTACGGTGGATCTTGCTGCAGAAAGGGGATTTTTAAAACCAAAAATTAGAAAAAAATCTGTCAAAGTATTAATATTATGCATGTATACCAATCAAATCCCATGGTAAAAGGTACAGTGAAGGATTCAATGCTTCGTACTGAACTGTTCTTAAAAGTAGGAGAAATCATTGTACAACAAAATAATCTCCCTTGGTTAAGTTAATGCTAGTTGTTATAACCCTGAAATATCAGTGGCTTAAAACAATAGGAACTTATTTCTTGCTCATGTAATTTCAAAATGGATGTTTGTGGTTCATGGGTGGCTTTCCTCTAAACGGGGGAACCAAATTCCTCCCATCCTGTGGCTCGCCAGCTTCTACGCATGGCCTTCAAAGTCACTGTATTTGTCTACTTCAAGCCATGGAAGGTAAGGTACATGGAGGATCATGTATGGGTTTTGTGAACAGGACTGGAACTGGTGCATATCTGTGCACTCGTGTCTCATTGCCCAGAAGTTGCTTAGGAGGCCCATCTTCCTGCAAAGATCGGGTAATAGAGTCTAGTGCTATTCCCTGTAGGAAGAGGCCAGCAATCTCTGCCACATACTCTAGAAGTTCCTAGATCATGTGTTAGTGATCTCAAGGAAGCAATATGGTTCATAAAATTTTACAAACCAGCTCAAGAGTTTAGCCAGATTGAATTTAAATGAAGAGCTGGTATGATAGACTGGTGATTATATACAATGCCTTCACGGTTTGGGAAATTGAATCTTCCCCAAACACCCTAAAATTTCAACCTATTTCAGTTCGTAAAATAATTCCCCCATGAACTCTATCTAGTCTCACTTTCAGAATTTGGTGATTGTTTGTCCTAACTCCATAACCTGTATTGAATAAAGGTGACCCAAATTATGGATTAAATTTTATACTATCTAAAATGCCAACCTGGAAATTTGGTGTGAATTATTTGGTAATTCACCAAGAATATAGTTTACTTCATAGTAAAACCCAGAGTTTGGTGCACTGTTTTTTTTTTTTTTCCCAGTTTATTTGCTTGCTTGTTTTTAGTAAAAACAGGTTCAGAAAATTATAATTTTCTGTGTAGACAATTGTTCTGGAGCAATTATGCAAACTAAATTGCTTTTCATATTCATTTCCTCAGTTTTTCATTCATCACACAGACATGTGTTAAGGGCCTGCTTTGTACGAGATGGGCTCCACACTGAGGAGGGACAACAATTCTCTTCCCAGAGGATTTCACCCTTCTCAAAGTTTGTGGCCAACAACTGATTGTGATGAGTGTCAAATGAAAGAAGTTCGAAACAGAGGTGTTCTCAGAGGGGAGAAGGAAGCCAACTTAATCAGGGCTGGAGAAGAGTCCCTAAGGAAGGGATCAAATGCTGAGACAAGAAGGATTCGGTGGGGGTTTGGTTTGACTCCCACCCGTGGAATCCCTTCCTGGTGTCTTCTGTCCTGATTTTAACATCTCCTTGCCCAACTTTTTTGAACTTCCCTCATACACAAATAATTTCATTGCTTTTTTTCTGTACCTATAAACTTTGTCAGGGAACTGAATTATTCTTTGACCATTTTTGACCTGCAAACATGGCAATTTCATAGGATTCAACTTATATCTGTGATGGTATCAGGCTGAATGGCTCCAATCTCTTAAAATTATGGTATCCCATTACAGTGTTTTTAAAATTTATTTTAAGCAATCTATCCCCAACTGAAAACATTTCAGTTCTTTTCTATCAAATGCCTCTCTTTCAGATTATTTTTCCCAGACCATTTTTTTTTCCAAGTTGAATTTTATTTTTCTCTCTTATTCCTAATTTTATTTGAGGGTGAGGTCACCAATTCTACCTCTTTGCTCTTAGAAGTACCCCCAACTCCTTTTGTCAGTTCATTTATTCTTTTCTCCCTGTTATTGTTGAGAAATACACTAGTTCCATAGACTATCAAAATAAAATATCAACAACTTTCCTAAAAAGAATGAACCCTTTTGAAGAATGGTTTCTAATTTTATGCCTTTGAGGGTAAGGCAAGGTTATATGAAAACTACTCAAACTGGTAAGGTTTTAGTATTTGTTTTCAAGACTGCTTTTACCAAATCTGTGAAAACAATTTAGTTTCACACATATCCACACAGCAGCACAGAGAATTGTAAACTAAAAAAAAGCGGGGCAGACTAGAATCCTTCACTACAATGAAATTATGGTGATTCTGAGCATGATGTAGTCTCATCAGAAGAGAATAGTCTGTATGAATCCTCTTTTCTTTAAAGATTTTATTTACTTATTTGACAGAGAGAGACAGCGAGAGAGGGAACACAAGCAGAGGAAGTGGGAGAGGGAGAAGCAGGCTTCCCGCTGAGCAGGGAACCTGATGCGGGACTCGATCCCAGGACCCCGGGATCATGACCCGAGCCGAAGGCAGACGCTTAACGACTGAGCCACGCAGGTGCCCCTGTATGAACCCTTTTCTCATCTTCCCACAAATACTGTGGGAAACTTGACGTACTCTATCAATCTGAGTTTATTTATGATTAAAATTAGAAATGCACACTTGGAACGTCCTCTCTTTTCATGCCACTTTTCCATGGAACTTCTCAAAGAGATAAGGTTTACTTATAAAAGGACCTGTAAGGGCACTATCTGGTTGTGTGTGGAACCTGACGGAACTGCCGCGGTGAGTCAGTAACAGGTTTTCCAAGCCTAATTTACTAGAATTTATCAATTTTCCCCCAGAGAAAGGTTTAACTGAGCTTGAATTATGCCAATTTTTTAAAAACATATTTAGTCAGACTCAACAATATTTTTTACTTTGTTTAGATGCTGCTAATCTGGGCACTATCGCTGCTTCTGGGAGCAGTAGTAGGTAAGAAAAGATATTTATGTAGTGCTGAAAGAGATTTCCTGTTCAGAAAGTTCATGATGGCTGAATTCAAGCCACTATGGCATAAGGAGTAGAGCAAAAAAGATGCATGATGGAGAGCACAGGCACTTGGAGTAAGGTTGCTAGATAAAATCTAAGATACTCAGGGCCCCTGGGTGGCTCAGTCGGTTAAGCGTCTGCCTTCGGCTCAGGTCATGATCTCAGGGTCCTGGGATCAAGCCCCGCATCGGGCGCCCTGCTCCGCGGGAAGCCTGCTTCTCCCTCTCCCACTCCCCCTGCTTGTGTTCCCTCTCTCGCGCTCTCTCTGTCAAATAAATAAATAAAATCTTTTAAAAAAAAATAAGATACTCAGTTAAATTTGAACTTCAGATAAACAAATATTTCAGATAATCAATGAATACCTGACAAAATTATACCAAAAAGTATTCATTGTGTATCTGAAACTCACATTTGACTTTTATTTTCGTTTGCTAATCTAGCAACCCTGGCTTGGAATCAAGTGTGGAAGCTGAACCTTGTTTCCACCAGCCACAGGTGTATTACCCTGAGCAAAATTCTTAACCTCTCTGTGCTTCACTATCTTCATCTGTGAAATGGGCGTATAATACCACCCTTAATACGGGATAACTGTGAGACTTACATAAGACAAGTCGTGTAAATCGTCTTGTGTGGCCCCTGGCACATAATAACTTTTGAGAATGCCGCCCCCACAACAGCTACTACTCCCCTCCTACTATTAATCTAGACTTTATCCTCCTGGACATCCCTTCTTTGTGTTGTTCTTTCATAGGTTAACATTCAAGCATAGGGTTGTGTCAAACCATGGATTTTCTGTTTGATTATTCATGAGCAGCTTCTTCATCACGGGAATCCAGAATGCTCCTCAAACATAGGTCAGAGACCTAAATACTCAGCGAGGTAGAGATATAAAGTTTTGGTATTTGCATGAAACTTAAGCTCTCTACCCAAAGCCCAACACCAGAAGATGGCTGCAAAGAATTGAAAACCTCACCCCTCTCTATTGAGGCCTGGGGACAAAAGGCTGCTCTTTTCTTGGGTACCAGTGGCCCAAGGAAGACATCGCATTGAGAAGCCAAATTGGGTCCCAGCCCGGGACTGGACAGAGACATGAGGGGAGTCAGGTGGTCGTACTTTTAGAAATGAGGAGCAGGAGCCTGTCTTTAGCTGGGACGCTGAAGCTGTTTTGTGAGTGCATCTATAGGAAGATGTCTGGGGATGCAGAGGAAGTAAATATCCCATAAAATGTAATTTAACTCATATTTTGGCAGAGAGACTATTAAAAAAAGAGCATTCTGATTAAACTAACATCCTTGAAACGCTTCTGGGTAATTACAGGAAAAGAAATCTGCTTCCCAAGACTTGGCTGCTTTAGTGATGACTCCCCATGGGCAGGAATTGCGCAAAGACCCCTCAAAATACTGCCCTGGGTTCCAGAAGATGTCAATACCCGCTTCCTCCTATACACTAATGAGAACCCGGATAACTATCAAGTAAGAGAACTCATTGTTTTCAGAACTAAGTCCTATCCATTTTATCTAATAAGAATACTAAATTTTTAAGTTTTCTGAAGAGAGCAAATTAGTGGAATTTTCATCTTTGTAGACTTTTGGGGCAGTGAGGTTAAGTATTATTTTATGTAACTTGTTTATAGAAGGTCCATTAACTTGATATTATTCTCTTTTTGTTTTAATTTAGATTCACTTTATTTTCTATTGAAGAATGATTGACATAAAATATCGTATTAGTTTCAGGTGTACAACATAGTGATTGAGTATATAAAACCATTATGAAATGGTCACCACAATAAGTCTAGTTACCATGTCACCATACAAAGTTGTTACAATATTATTGGCTATATTCCCTATGCTGTACATTACATCTTCCTGTCTTATTTATCTTATAACTGGAAGATTGTACCTCTTAATCCCCTTCACTTATTTCATCCATACCCCCACCTCCATCCTCTCTGGCTACCATTTCAGTTTGCTCTCTGTATCTTTAAGTCTCGTTTTGTTTTGTTTATTCATTTGTTTTGTTTTTTAGATTCACATATAAGTAAAATCATATGGTATTTGTCCTATCTGACTTATTTCACTTAGCATAATACTCTCTAAGTACACCCATGTTGTCATGAATGGCAAGCTTTCATTCTTTTTTACGGCTGAGTAATATATATATATATGTATGTATTTTACACATCTTCTTTATTCATTCATCTATCAATGGACATTTAGGTTGCTTCCATATCTTGGCTATTTTAAATAATACTGCAATGAACATAGGGGTGCAAATTTCTATTCAAATTAGCGTTTTCATTTTCTTCAGATAAAAACCTAGAAGTGGAATTGGTGGATCATATGGTAGTTCTATTTTTAATTTTTTGAGGAATATCCATTCCATTTTTTATTGGTGACTGCACCAATTTACATTCCCACCAACAGTGCATGAGGGTTCCCCTTTCTCCATATGCTCACCAACACTTGTTAATTCTTATTTTTGATAATAGCCATTCTGACAGGTGTGAGGTGATATCTCACTATGGTTTTGATTTGCATTTCCTGATGATGAGTGATGTTGAGCATCTTTTCATGTGCCTTTTGGCATTTGTATATCATTTTGGAAAAACGTCTAACAAGATTCTCCTCCCATTATTTTATCTGACTGTTTTTTTGATATTGAGTTTTATGTGTTCTTTATGTATTTTGGATGTTAACCTTTTATTAAATATATCATTGGCAAATATCTTCTGCCATTCGGTAGATTGCCTTTCATTTTTGTCGATGGTTTCCGTTGCCGTACAAAGGCTTTTTAGTTTTATGTAGTCCCATTTGTTTATTTTTGCTTTTGTTGTTCTTGTCTGAAAAACATTGCTAAGCAAAAAATATTGTTAAGACCAATGTCAAAGGGGCGCCTGGGTGGCTCAGTTGGTTAAGCGACTGCCTTCGGCTCAGGTCATGATCCTGGAGTCCCAGGATCGAGTCCCGCATCGGGCTCTCTGCTCGGCGGGGAGTCTGCTTCTCCCTCTGACCCTCCTCCCTCTCATGCTCTCTGTCTCTCATTCTCTCTCTCTCAAATAAATAAATAAAATCTTTAAAAAAAAAAAAAAGACCAATGTCAAAGAACTTACAGCCTATGTTTTCTTCTAGAAGTTCTGTAGTTTCAGGCCTTATGTTTTGTCTTTACTGTTTTATTTTTGTATATGGTGTAAGAGAGTGTTCCAGTTTCATTCTTTTACTTGTGGCTGTCCAACACCATTTATTGAAAAGCCTGTCTTTGCCCCACTGTATATTCTTGCCTCCTTTGTTGTAGATTAGTTAACCATGTAAGTGTGGGTTTATTTCTGGGCTTTCTATTCTGTTCCATTGATCAATGTTTCTGTATTTGTGCCAGTGCCATATTGTTTTGATTACTATAGCTTTGTAGTATAGTTCAAAATTGAGAGCATGCTACTTACAGCTTTGTTCTTTTTTTTCTTCAATCTTCAATATTGTTTTGGCTACTCAGGATCTTTGGTGGTTCCATACAAATTTTAGGATTATTGTTCTAGTTCTATGAAAAGTGTCATTGATGTTTTTATAGGGATTGCATTGAATTTGTGTAGCATTGAATTGCTTTGGGTAGCATGAACATTTTAATAATATTAATTCTTCTAATCAATGAGCAAGGTAATCTTTTCATTTATTTGTGTTGCCTTCAATTTCTTTCATCAGTGTCATAGTTTTCAGAAGATAGGTCTTTCACTTCCTTAGTTAAATTTATTCCTAGGTATTTTATTCTTTTTGATGCAATTACAAATGAGATTATTTTCTTAATGTCTCTTTCTGCTAGTTCATTATTACTGTATAGAAATGCAACAGATTTCTGTGTATTGATTTTGTATCCTGCAACTTACTGAATTCATTTTTTAGTTCTAATAGTTTTTTAGTGGAGGCTTTAGGGTTTTCAATATATAGTATCCTGTCAGCTGCAAATAGCGACAGTTTTGTTTCCTCTTTTCCAATTTGGATGACTTTTATTTCGTTTTTCTTGCCTAACTGCTGTGGCTAGGATTTCCAATACTATGTTGAATAAAAGTAGAAAGAGCAGGCATCCTTGTTTTGTTCCAGATCTTAGAAAAATAAAAGCCTTCAGCTTTCACTGTTGAGTATGCTTTGAACTGTGGGTTTGTCATATACATCTTTTATTATGTTGAGGTACATCTCCTCTATGCCAATTTATTGAGGTTTTATCGTAAGTGGATGTTGAATTTTGTCAAATGCTTTTTCTGCATCCATTGAGATGATCATATGATTTTTATTCTTCGTTTTGTTAATGGGGTATATCACACTGATTGATATGTGGATATTGAGCCATCCTTGGATCCCTGGAATAAATCCCACCTGACCATGATACATGATCCTTTTAATGTATTGTTGAATTCAGTTTGCTGGTATTTGTTGAAGATTTTTACATCTATGTTTATCAGGAATATTGGTCTGTAATATTTTTTGTAGTGCTTGTCTAGTTTTAGTATTAGAAGAATGCTAACCTCATAGAATGAGTTCAGAAGCATTCTTTCCTCTTCAGGTTTTTGGAATAGTTTGAGAAAGATAGGTGTTAAGTTTTCTTTAAATATTTGGTAGAATTCACCTGTGAATCTGTCTGGTCCTGGACTTTTGTTTGCTGGGAGTATAATTACTGATTCAATCTCCTTACTAATAATCGATCTGTTCAGATTTTGTATTTCTTTCTGATTTAGTCTTGAAAGATCATATATTTCTAGGAATTTGTTCATTCTTTCTAGGTTGTCCAACTTGTTGGCATATCACAGTTAGTAGTAGTCTCCTATGATCCTTTGTATTTCTGTGGTATCAGCTGTAACTTCTTTTTCATTTCTCATTTTACTTATTGGCCCTCCCTGTTTTTTTCTTGATGAGTCTGGCCAAAGGTTTATCAATTTTATTTACCTTTCAGAGAAATAGTTCTTAGTTTTATTGATATTTTCTATTGTTTTTTTAAGTCTCTATTGCATCTATTTCCACTCTGATCTTTATTATTTCCTTCCTTCTACTAACTTTGGGCTTTATTTATTCTTCTTTTTTAGTTCCTTTAAGTATGAGGTTAGATTGTTTATTTGAGCTTTTTCTTATTTCTTGATGTGGGCCTGTATCACTGTAAACTTCCCTCTTAGAACTGCTTTTGCTGTGTCCCATAGATTTTTGAACATTGCATTTACATTTTTATTTATCTCAATATTGATTTAACTACATCTTTGATTTCTTCCTTGACCCATTGGTTGTTTAATAGCATATAGTTTACTGTCCACATGTTTGTGTTTTTTCCACTTTTCTTCTTGTAGTTGATTTTTAGTTTCATACCAGCGTGGTCAGAAAATGTGTTTGATATGATTTCAATCTTCTTAACTCTATCAAGGCTTGTTTTGTGGTCTAACATTTGACTTATTCTGGAGAATGTCCATGTGCACTTGAAAAGAATGTGTATTCTGCTGTTTGGGGATAGAATATTCTGTAAATATATGTTAGTCCATCTGTTCTAATGTGTCATTTAAAACCACTCTTTCCTTATTGATTTTCTATTGGGAGATCTATCCATTGATGTAAACACGGTGTTAAAGCTCCCTGCTATTATTGTATTATTGTCAATTTCTCCCTTTGCATCTATTAATATTTGTTTTATATAACTAGGTGTTTCTATGTTGAGTGCATAAATATTTACAAGTGTTACATCTTTTTATTGGATAGATCCTTTATCTTTATGTAAAGTCCTTCTGTGTTTCTTATTATAGCCTTTGTTTTAGAGTCTATTTTGTCTGATATGAGTATTGCTACTCCAGCTTTCTTTTTGTTTCTATTTACTTAAAATATCTTTTTCCAGGGGCACCTGGGTGGCTTATTTGTTAAGCATCTGCCTTTGGCTCGGGTCATGATCCTAGGGTCCTGGGATCGAGCCCTGCATCGGGATCCCTGCTCCATGGGAAACCTGTTTTTCCCTCTCCCACACCCTCTGCTTGTGTTCCCTCTCTTGCTGTCTCTCTCTCTGTCAAAAAATAAATAAAAAATCTTTAAAAAATAAATAAATAAAATAAAGTATCTTTTTCCATCCCTTCACTTTTACTCTACATGTGTCTTTAGATCTGAAATGATCTAAAATGATCCAGTAGACAGCATATAGATTGGTCTTGTTTTTTTAATCCACCCAGCTACCCACTGTCTTGATTGGAACTTAATATCATTTTTATCCTACCTCTATGTTGCCATTTAATAAACATTCTGAATATAGTTATATATAATATATGTATACATATATATAAACTCTCCCAATATTATATATAATCTCCCAACATTATATATGTGTGTATGTGTGTGTATACAATTTACATACACACACACACACACACACAAAACCTTCCATTGTTTGGAGACAAGACCCCCTACATCAATATTATAGCAGAAATTTATCCTGAGTAGAGCAACTGCAGAAATGTTATGATGTCTGAAACTTGATGATCGCAAATAGCTTGCCTGTAATAGGAGAATCCTTATTCACAAGGATCTCAAGTCTTGATGGTGTTCTCCTACCTGCCATCTCCCTCCATGTACAAATGGTTCTATTGGACATATGAGAAACTTGACATTAAACACTTTTCTTCCCAAAATAGGAACTTATTGCAGATCCGTCAACTATCACAAGCTCCAATTTCAGAACAGATAGAAAAACCCGCTTTATTATTCATGGATTCATAGACAAGGGAGAAGAAAACTGGTTGGCCAATATATGCAAGGTGAGACATGGTAATCAATTAAGGGAAGGTTGTTTCCAGAGTGACAATTAACGATGGGGAAGGCACAGGCTGCAACCAATCAGGACAAATGCCAGCCACCATGACACCGGAGGATCACCTGACTCTCCTGGGGTTTCACAGGGAGGTCCAAGAGGTGGTAGGGTGTGCAGGGGACCTGGGACAGTCAGGGCAGCAAGATTGGCAAGCATTTGGCGGCTCTAGGTAGTGGTTATTTAATAACTAATGCAGAGATATTTCAAAATTTTAATAACAGATGTTGCCATACTGATGCAGTATTAGTTGTGTTTTCAATAACATTTAATTTTTTCAGTAGGTCTTAAGTTCTATGTGAAGAACTAAGATAACTTACTTTGCCCAAATTGTTTTCCTCTGATTTTCACTTGCTACTCTTTGATCTCCTATGGTAACAATATCTAGGGAAACTGTGTAGGTTTTCATTTTCGACTTCTCTTGTTTCAACCATAGTGATCCAATTTTCTTTAATTTGCCTTTGGCTATGTGCCCCATGGTAATGAAGAATTAAAAGACAGAAAATAGAACATATTTTCCTAGCAACTGCTAGTGCTTGAGAACATTATCCTTGATTCATCTATTCACCAAGCGTTAGTGGCCCGCATAGCACACAGATGCAGTCATTCCTTCAGAGGTCGAAAAAACAAGACACAAAGGTCCTCCTAAACACTTTTAATTTCAGACTTGTCTATGACTCAAGCCAAAGGCTGGATTGAATCAACTCTAGAGACTATCCACTGATTCTGAAGACAGCCAAAATAAATAGGCTTAACTTCACAAGTTTAAAAATAATTAGCAAAACCCTAACTTATCTTCTAAAATATTCTAAGCTGATGATTATTAGGGGGAGGGTAGGAATAGATTTTTATAGAACAATGAAGGAAAAAGACAAAGTGGTTCTTAGGTCAAAGGGAATGTAAATTTTTAGATATGTGTACACAATTTATTTCTGAAATCCCCAAACCAGATTTGTTTTTCTTGCATGATTTGGCTTTGACAACATGGTTGCTTTATGACAGAGAAACAAATGGATTAACCTAGGTTAAAGGTCCTAGACTCTAGTACTGACTCTATCCTTAGCTAACCATGACATTAGCAAATCACTTTCCCTTTTTGGAGATTTCTATCTGTAAAGTAAAAGAATTGGAGATGATTTCTAAGATTGCTTCATTCTTCTAAAAGTTTTCTTGGAAAAAAGGTGAGGATATGCATAAACATACACACACCCAAACAAACAAAATTCCTGCCAGATCTAACATTCATGAATCTATCACTGACCTGCATCAAACAAAGCTTCCAGTACATATCTGGTAGGTTATGCTTTTATGTGAAGTAACTCACAGTAATGTACAATAAAATATGTTCTTCCAAAAACATTGATTAGTCTTTCCATCATGGAAAAGCTTACCCATTTACCTCCAGTATATTTATTTAAGGAAGTCCTAACATAGCCTTTCATTTATTCATTTATCCAATAAATATTTATTGAACACCTACTATGTGCCAAGAACACTTTGAGGCACTGTGGATACAGCAGTGAACAAAACAAACAAGGTCCTGGGGTGCACTCTAGTACGGGACAATGTAGGACATTGATTTTAATGATGCTTTAATGAAACAATCCACTGTACCCCATTTTATACATCTCTCCCTGCAACAAATGTCTATGCATCTGTTTCAGTAGATATCTCAAGAATCCAGTTCCCATTATGGCCAAACCCTCAATTTGGAGCCAATGTTAAACTTTAAAAGGAATTTCATATCCATAACAGACTAGAAGTTTTGTTCATTGTTGTAGGGTTAAAAATAAGCTTGATATTGTATAGGTCATGGAGGAAATTTATCCTCGTTCTCAAATGTGCTAATTATTAATTAATAAATATCCTGAATTCTTTACCTATTTATTGTGTCCGTTCCATCAGAACCTGTTTACAGTGGAAAGTGTGAACTGCATCTGTGTGGATTGGAAAGGGGGCTCCCGAACCGGTTACACACAAGCGTCACAGAACATCCGGATTGTCGGGGCAGAAGTGGCATATTTTGTTGAGGTTCTTCAGGTAACTACCTCTAGGTTGTATAAAAGTCCATGTCCATTACTCTCTAGATTCTCTTTTAAAATAATTGCTGTAGGTATGATAATTGCTAAAGACATTCCTCTACTGAGATTTGGCTTTCCCTGTGGTTGAAAAGAAAAATGCAAAATCAATCAATCAATCAATCAATCTAGACTTGGGCTTCATCAATATGCTCTTTAAGTCAAAACGCTAGTTTTTTTAAGTGATGTTACTCAAGCAACCAGGTAGTTTGTTTCTACTGAATTCCATCAGTATTCCTTTAATTTTACCATCTATTAAAACAAGTTGGTGTGATAATGTCAGCCTCAAGATGAAAACTACCCTGTTTTTGTTTTTGTTTTTAATTTTTTTAACAGAAGCACAATGACACCAAGCTAACCTGCTTTGGTAACTAAAACCTTAAAAAAATGTTAAACAGGAATGTGCTTACATAATTGCTTGCTTTTTTTTTTTTTTTTAAAGATTTTATTTCTTTATTTGACAGAGAGAGAGAAACACAGTGAGAAAGGGAACACAAGCAGGGGGAATGGGAGAGGGAGAAGCAGGCTTCCCGCGGAGAAGGGAGCCCGATGCGGGGCTCGATCCCAGGACCCTGGGATCATGACCTGAGCCGAAGGCAGACGCTTAACGACTGAGCCACCCAGGCGCCCCTACATAATTTCTTTCATTATTATCTGCTAACGCATACATTTGCTTCACCACCTCTGGGTAACAATTCTTCATACACAGCAAGGGTTCCTCTACATAGTAAAACAACAAAAGAGAGCCCAACTTCCACCAGCTTAAACATTAGACCATTGCCATTTTCTATGATAACTGAAAAAAAAAGTCATGAAAATCAGTTGCTTTGAAGGGACAGCATATCTTCTTAAAACTCACGTTTTGCGAGGATCTCCTTCTATGGCCATCTTGAAGTTCACAATGTTAGAAAACATTCTGAAGAACTTTTCTTTCCAACAGTCAGCATTTGACTACTCACTTTCTGATGTCCACATCATTGGCCACAGCCTGGGCTCACACGCAGCTGGGGAGGCAGGAAGGAGGACCAATGGGACTGTTGGACGAATCACAGGTTGGTCAAAACAGTAAACACAGAAAATTTGGACTCAATGTAGCCTAAATGGGGTCTAAAAGGATGGAAATTTGGCATTTTCTGAATTGGGCCACATGATCAGAAATCAGTATGTTCTGAGGTTTTACGAATTTTTTACTGATATTGATCTTTGGCCTACAGAGCTCTGTTTAACATATATATATGTTAACATATATATAAATATTGCATGTGACTAAAATTTTAATTAAGAACATCAGGAGGTCTATTTTCCTGTTGCCAGGCATTCACAAAGGACAAGTTTCATGAATAGAATAAATAGCATAAATAACAGAATAAATAATAAATAGAATTAAACCCAAGGAACCCAAAAATGCATAATTAATTATATTCTGCTTCAGTAGCAATTGATAATTAGCCCAATCCTCATTGACCACAAGCCAAGAGTTGCAGGGGACAGGTGGTCAGGCCAGGCTAACCAATTCTGCATGCTTTGGTTAGATAAAAAAAATAGCATTTCACAAATCTTAAGACTGGATGCATTTGGCCAATGGGGTCACATGCTGTACACTCAGGCCTTAAAACAACATTGCAACTTTACACGAAAGACTTTGCTACCCTGGATCTGAGAGGTGACTATTTTAGGGAGCAACCACATTCCTCTTCCATCATCCTACTCTGTCTCTGACCTTCTGATTCTCTTTTTGATACTTTGGATAAACTGGTCGCATTTGGGTTGGTGGGGGCATCTGGATGTCTAACATTAATTTGCTGGAGAGAACATTCTTTCTCATAATCCGTGAATGTTTACAAGGGCCTGCTCAGCCAGGCACTCTGCAAAGCTGTGGTCCTGGTGACCGTGAAAACCAAAGTCCTTGCCCTCACAGGATTTTACCGTAGAATGGGGACTCTTTTATCCTGACCAGCTTTTAGGAGTCTCCCAGAATCTGTCTCTTTCCTTATAATTGCTGTTAGTGGCCAGGATTGTCCCAGGGGCTACACATCCATAAGTAGAGCCAAATTCCATGGTTTGAGGAAAATTCACTACAATGCAAATAGAAAATTAGACACAGAAAATGTAAAAAAAATGATAAGGTCTGGAAGAACTAGCTTATCTCTTTCTAGGCATAAGTCATGGTTCCCGCCAATGCTTGCACTTGGGTAGGTAATTAATGAAAAAGGTCAATGTGAATGTACACTGATATTAACATGACATTCTATTTACTTTAGGGTTGGATCCAGCTGAACCTTGCTTTGAGGGCACGCCCGAATTAGTCCGATTGGACCCCAGTGATGCCCAGTTTGTGGATGTAATTCACACAGACGCTGCCCCTATAATTCCCAACTTGGGTGAGTTCTTCAATTCATCTTCTGCGAGTATTTTTTGAGTCCATATATTAGAGTGTTTTGAGTCTATACATCAACATCAACTTTCTCATATTTTAATATTCCTCAGGGTTTGGAATGAGTCAAACTGTAGGCCACCTAGATTTCTTTCCAAATGGAGGAAAACAAATGCCCGGATGTGAGAAGAACGTTCTCTCTCAGATTGTTGACCTAGATGGGATCTGGGAAGGTAAAACCATTATGTACATGAAGAGATTTTCTTAGGGGAAAATTTGTGTTTCATTTTTTGCTAAACTTGCTGAATATTTGGGTACAGGTCTCACATTTTCTACAACAAAGGACTTTTAACCCAAAATATAGACTTTTCACTGGGGAAAGTAGGCCTGAGGAGACTGTAGAAAGAAAATGTATTTGTAGTCAACTTTCCAAGGATCTAATTTGGGGAATGGATTACTAAGTTGTACTTATATCCATATGGACCAATCTCTTCCTTCTAAAGTTATTTTTCCATTTAATTTAGCAATGGCATTACTATTAAAATCTTAAATGGTATTTCACTTGTAACTGCATCACAAATCATAAATACACTTCAGAGATGATTTTGTTCTGTGACCACCACGAGTTCACACTAACTAGAAAAATCTATTCAACAACCATGTTCTAATTATGACATTAACTTGGAAAAATAAAACCTGTTGCTGATGTGTACTGTCTGATTTCAAAGGGACTCGTGACTTTGTGGCCTGTAATCACTTAAGAAGCTACAAATATTACTCTAATAGCATCCTCAACCCTGATGGCTTTGCTGGATTCCCTTGTGCCTCTTACAATGCTTTCACTGCAGTAAGTAGACTCCACTTTGTACCTAAAGAATTTTGTGACCATCACTTCTTATGATGGGTGTAGTTCACTGTACATGACATGCATTCAGCAAAAGTCACTACATGATTGCCACATTATTTATACTTTTAATTATACATATTTTTATTTTTTAATTGAAGCATAGTTGACATACGTATTTATCGTAATAGTGATGAGGCATTGGAGAACTTTAGAGAAATGGGCTTGTATACTAAGATGTCCCATGTCTACCTTGTTCTCTATCACTTCAGTATGTATCGCGAATGTTCAAACTTGTTTTAGAAATAATGATAGGGGCGCCTAGGTGGCTCAGTTGGTTAAGCGACTGCCTTCGGCTCAGGTCATGATCCTGGAGTCCCGGGATCGAGTCCCGCATCGGGCTCCCTGCTCAGCAGGGAGTCTGCTTCTCCCTCTGACCCTCCTCCCTCTCATGCTCTCTGTCTCTCATTCTCTCTCTCTCAAATAAATAAATAAAATCTTTAAAAAAAAAAAAAAAGAAAGAATGATACTAAAAAAAAAATCTATGAAATCTGAGCTATGGCTACAGGATGCTGATAAATATGGAAAACTTGTCTTAAATACTGAACCTATAAAACTATATCATCATGTGCATGTGGATATTTCTGTGCAATCTCACAATTGCCAAGTTTTTGTTTGTTTGCTTGCTTGGTTTTGAGTTTTGATCTTGTTTGGTATTCACTAGGTATCTGGGTTAGGATCCTTAAAGGTGATCTTGAAAATGATATATCTATTGCCTATTAATTTTTATTGCTCTTCCTTTCACTATAATTTTTTTCAAATAAAAATATACAACCTATGTCATTTAATAAATAAAATTTTAAGTAACATACCAGGTGAAGTCATAATTATCAAGATGTATAACTTAGTGCTAAAGAGAATCTGAAACCTGATTTCACCATTAAATGGTTGAATGATTTGGACAAAATATTTAACCTCATTCTAAGGCAGTTTTTTTCATTTCTAGATGTAAATAATAATGGTAGACTCCATTGGTTTGGCAGGAGGATTTAATGAGATGATATGTTTTAGTTCCTTAGCTCAGAATCTAAAATGTAATAATTAGCATTCAACAACTGTTGGCTATATGTGTGGGCAGGGGGGATGCATAGTTTATTCACAGTACAGCTTGTGTACAAACAAGATCACCATCCCTTTTCTTTGGTTTAACTTTATTTTTACTGTGCTTCCAAATCCCCAATCTCTAGGTAATGGGGAAAATAAGCGAAGAAGCTTTAGGTTTCATTCAGTTAAAATTTAGTCTGATTCAGTAATATAAACAGTCCTTTTAGGTGATGCTCAGACACTTTTATAAGAAAAAGTTCTCAGTTTTGCATATTTCTCAGCCTGACCCCTTCATCCTCTTCTCTCCAAGCTGGTATTGGACACAGTGATCATGAGGTGGTGGTCAGTGTGTGCGTAAGGCCGAGGGGAGGACTTGAGGGTCTGCGTTATTGATGGATGTGCTGCTGGTGTCTGCAGATAATGTCTAGGCACATCTACTCTTCTGGCTTGGCCAACTTCCCCATATAGCTCTGGCCATTTCTCTCTGACTGGCTCAGTCTCTCCTTAGCTTTTGCTGGATGCAGACCGTGAGACTTGGCCCAGTCCCCCTCTGGTTCATTGATCCAAAAGTCTGCCCCTTGCCTCTAATATGGAGCAGGATTGCCCCACTCTGTTTCTCCCTCTTCCTCTCTTCTTCCCATAATTCCTCCCCAGAAGGAGGACATTTTCCTAAGTGATATATATATATATATATATATATATATATATATTCTCCACACCAACCACACAGCTAAGACTTAAGGACCACTTGGGGCATTATCTGTTCACATTGGGAGAATTCTGAGATCTGACTCCTTCAGACCTTAATATGCTAAAGCGGGAGCTAAAAAATTTGAGAAAAACCTCACTCTTAATGGGTCCTATTTTGCATATCAGAGCTGATTATCACCCCTTGCTCTTTCTTTTGCAATCTTTCTAAAAAAAAAAAATTCTAACCACCTGTAGGCAAATGGATGTCTTGAGTAACTTAAGAGGCAAAATAGACAAGATGAAAATATATGTGTAAATATATATTTAAATTCTTTTTGTGTGATTTTTATATTTTTGTTCATATTGTGTTTTTTCACAGTCAAATTTATCATCGTAACTAATGAAAGGCATTTTTCACCTTTCCTGAAACATTATGAAAGTCGTCTTTTGCCATCATGACAGAATTGGCTTTAGAATATTTGAACCACTGCAACAGGTGGAAAAAGATGACGTGCTATTAAGAGTGTCCTCATTCATCATTTGTTAATTTCCCCTAGAACAAGTGCTTCCCCTGCCCAAGCGAAGGCTGCCCACAGATGGGTCATTACGCTGACAGATTTCCTGGAAAAACAAATGGAGTGAACCAGATATTTTATCTAAACACTGGTGATGCCGGCAATTTTGCCCGTAAGTCTCTATTATATTTGCCTTAAATTCATAATGCTATGTATTTTATCATGTTCGGTGAAAATGTGTGAAATTGCTCTTCTGTACAAAAGTTATAAATACTCCTTCCCAACATGGAAAATTTTTCAAAAGCCATCGTGCTCAATGTAACTCTGGCTAATTGGAGTAACAGAGCAGAATTTGGGGGTCTGAACTGACAATGATAGAAAAATTAATTTCTCCGGAATTCAGGAGGTTTCTTCTGCTCTAGACTCTTCCAATTCAGTCAGAAGTTTCACTAAAGCAAAATTCTGAGGTTTTGTACAAGCAGAAAAGTAATCCAGGAGAGAGATGGCAGAGGTTGTGGGAATGGTAGGGAGTTGACAGATTTAAGAGCTGTTTAGGGCGGTAGACTCCATGGGTGATAAGAATTAGAGGGTGCAGGGATGATGAGGCATGTTCCATCCTGGGTCAGAGGAAGAAAACTATTTAGACTGGAGTCAGTGGGGTTGGTCGCATTGTAAAAACTAAAGCCAGGTTTTATTCCCTCCTCAGTTTGGCCCAGGCTAGCTCTAAATGGCATAAACTGCTAGTTAACTATTGATTAGTACCACAAAGTGGTTACCATAACTTAATACATTCCAAAGGCAAGGTAAAGCTGAATTATAGAATTTTTTTAAATAAATGTAGACAGTTTAGACAAAAAGACAACAGGACTCTAAAATGTGATGACCTATGAAAATAGTAAATTGAGGGTACGCTTGGGTGGCTGAGTCAGTTAAGCATTTGACTTCGGTCATGATCTCGGGGTCCCAGGATCAAGCCCTACCTCAGGCTCCCTGCTCAGCAGGGAGTCTGCTTGTCCCTCTGTCCCTTCCCCCACTTATGCTCTTTCTCTCTCTAAATTAAATAAATAAAATCTTTAAAAAAAGAAAATAGTAAATTGATGAAAATGTCATACTCTACCCTTTTCTTTTTTTTTTTTTTTTAGATTTTATTTATTTATTTCATTTTAGAGAGAGAGAGTGCACAAGCCCGGGAGGGGCAGAGGCAGAGGGAGAGAATCCCTAAGCAGACTCCACGCTGAGCACAGAGCCAGACACAGGGCTTGATCTCACGACCATGAGATCATGACCTGAGCCAAAACCAAGAGTTGAAGGCTTAACCAACTAGGCCACCCTGGTGCCCTTTCCTACTTTCTTTTAAGATAAAGTTCTTATAATATTCAAAAATAAATTGTTGGGTTAAAGAAATTGAAAGCAAAATATATGACTTATATATATGACTTGACATCTATTGACTTTGGAAAGATTCTCTGCTCCTCCCCTGGCCCCACGCCTATCTTCTGAACATTTAGATAAAGTAGACTATTTGATTAGAAGAACAACAATCCTATATATAAATTACTCAAAATTTAGCGGCAGTGGCATCCAGTTTAGCCTGTTTTTAGCAAGTCTTCTCTACAAGTTGACAGTTTGCAAATCTCTTCCCCCTGTGCAGGTTGGAGGTATAAGGTAGCTGTCACACTGTCTGGGAAGAAGGTTACAGGACACGTGCTAGTTTCTTTGTTTGGAAATAAAGGAAATTCTAAACAGTATGAAATTTTCAGGTGAGCAAAATATTACCCTACACTTCTTAAATGTTGGAATCCTTTGCATATATAATGCATGTTATGGACATAAGCGTTTATTCATAACTATATGGGAGTACAATACCATCACATGTCATTCCAAGGAAGAGATCGTTTTATCTTGCACCTTAGTACATTTCAGAATTCTGTTCCTGAATTTTTTCTCTGCTATTTCCTGAGAAAACCACTGATGTTTGTTTTGATGCATGGCATCTGATTTCTAATCAGTAAATAATCATTCTGCCCAGAAAACAACAGGGAAAAGATGATATGATGATGTCATCATTTATTAAGTTGTGGGAGGCTTATGACTAAAACATATTTCAAGTTTTATTAAAGTAAGGATGACTTTAAAGTCATATGAGTTCTTGTTGGCAAATGACCTGCCACTGAGTTGGTACACATGTCTGCATTTATTTAATACATTAATTATTTAATACATTAGAATGGCAAATGTACTGTCAATCATCTTACTAGAGGTGCATCGTAAGCTCGTTTTAGAAACATATATGTATATATTTTTGTATGTTCACGTATATTTTCATTAACTTCTCAACTCCCAAGGGGCACTCTCCGTCCAGGCAGCACTCATTCCAATGAATTTGACTCTAGTGTGGATGTTGGAGATTTGCAGAGGGTCAAATTTATTTGGTACAACCATGTGATCAACCCAACTCTACCCAGAGTGGGAGCATCCAAGATCATGGTGGAAAGAAACGATGGAAAAGTGTAAGTAATAAAAATCCAAAGAGATTTGCAATACTGAGTCACCCATGCTATTCCCACTGCAAGTCTACTTCAGGTTCAACTCTCTGACAGTGGTTCTCCTAAGCCATGGTCACGGTGGCTTCCTGGTACCTTCTGTTTCTTTAAAAAAGAGCAGAACTTTCAGGGAATAACTTTGAGAGATCTGTGGATGAGTATGGGTCATTTGATGAAAGTAAAGTGTTAATTGAGAATCTGGCTTCGTGACCCTAAGGTGAAAAGAGTGATTTCATTCAGCAGCTGGGCCTTGTGTCGTATGTCTGACCGCAGGTCACTGGTTGCCTGGGGGGAGGGGAGATGGGAGAGGTCAAGAAGGAGAGATGACGAAGGAACAGGAGAGTAATTTGGGGTGATGGGTATGTTTACTCTCTTGATGGTGGTGGTGGGTTGGAGGTACTATTCTTGTCTCCATTAGAGATAATTAAATGAAAGCTTGGTGCCATAACTCGGAGGTAAGAAATTGGACTCCAGCAAGTTCTTAACTACTACAAAACAAATTAATTCACCTTCATTCATATAGAGATCATGTGTGCCCTTCATTTCTTGTGTCCTTTATCAGTAGTAGTGTTTAACCTTTAATGTTCTATTTGCGCATCTGCCAGCCATCAGACCACAGGGAGGGAAATGAAGATGAAAAGAAAAGAGCACCTTCTGAGCACCTTTTATGAGCCAGGCACTTTGCATATGCTTATACATGTTATTAAAGAAAATTAGCTCCCAAGCAAACTAAGTTTTGTTCAGTCTTAATGAGTAATGCTAGTCATTTCAATTCCATTATTGAATTAAGCAAGAGTGCCTAGTGAATGTAACACCAGGACCTCAGAAACTTCCCTCGGGCTGGTTTTTTATCATGCTGCTGACCCTACTCTTCCTCAGTTGCATTGATTGACAGTGCGCCAAGTGCTTAGTAGGTGCTTTAGGATATGACAAATGAACGCTCCCTGTCCTTAGAGGTGTCCAGTGACACTTCCTCACTCAGCTATTGCAAAGCTATGAAAGAACAATGGAAAGGAGAATGCGGTCCTTTATACAGAAGAGGTTTGTGTTCCCTTGACCGATGTCTGGTCTCAGGCACAGGGAGTGGTTCTCACTCAGACTGGGGAGAAGAGAGGCTGTTTTTATGCTCAAAGCACCAGCAGTGCATCAGGAAAAGCTGACTTTCTGTTGTTTTCTCTCTGCAGGTTCAACTTCTGTAATCAAGAAACTGTAAGGGAAGATATTCTGCTCACTCTTACTCCATGTTAGGAGTCACTGACATGTGACCACTGCATATCTTACTGCTAATAAAATCTAGGACTGAAGCAATCCATTCCTTGGTTATCAAGTCCTTTTTCTCCATGGCTCTTTTGGATAACGTGGTTAAAATCCAAAATTTGGAGTTGGTCTAAAGAACCACAAATGACTGATGAAGTTTGCTACATATTACGTGGCATTTGAGGTTGAGAAAATTGTTTCCTTGGCACTGACATCATGCCCATTGCTAATCTTACTGGTGTCCTCCAGATCAGTTAAGGCAGACTTCCAGATCCAAGATGACCTGCTCCTGGCGTGCACACATGGCAAGTGCCAACCTTTGCCACTTTCCCATACTCTTTACGGTCTGTGTCTCCTCCTAATCAGACATCTCAGGAAAGAGGACACATAAGGAGACAAGGACAGAGCAGATCCAATGCTTCCTGACCTGTCTCCCTGCTCCCAGTAGGGTCCCCTCAAGCCTCTCTCCTCTCTGCAGCCTTTTTCATCTTTCTAAAGCCCAAATCCAAGATCCTCCCCCACGGTCCCCAGGAAAGAATCCACATCCTTCAGTGAGCCTTTCAAGGCCCTCTTACCTAATTTTGAACTGAGGACTCTAGCATCATCTCTCACCACATTCCGTCTAAAAATCTACATGCTAGCACTGCCCCCAAAAGGGCCCTGACCTCAGATGTTGCTAGAACTTTGCACAAACTCTTCCACTCCCTAGGATGTTCTTTCTCTTGTCTTCCCGCCTGTTGAACTCCTCCTGGTTCTTAAATCTGTGTGTAGACATCATTTCTTGCAGGAAGCCGTTCTTCACCTCCATTTCCACAGCCCCTAAGACTGGATGAAAGGCACCTCCACTGCATTACTGCTGCACCCAGAACTTCCTCCATCTCAGAACTTCTTTCTGTAGGTCGGAATTGCTTGTTTACTTGTCTGGATATCTCTCCTTAAGGGGTTTACGAGTTGTATCTGGCTGGCAAATGCCTGGCATGTAGCAGGAGACCAAATAAATATCTTTTCAACGACCATCTCACTAATGGAAAGAATGCATGACTTCACTAGAGTCAGGTCTTTAAAATTAGGTCATGTCCCATCACTAATATCCTAAAAGAGAAAGAGCCATCTGTGCTAGGTCTTGAAAGGTGGGTGGAGATTTGCCAAGAGGACGTGGCAGGAAGGGCACTCCAGAAAGAGGGAACAGCACAGGCAAAGCCACAGAGATGCAAAAATGTTTTTCATTCCGTGTTTCACCAAAGTATATGCAAGTTGATCAATGCATGAGGATGTTCTGAGCACCATTAATCTGTATTAATCAGGATGCTTCCACATAAACTGAAAGCTCTAATTCAAACTGGCTTAAACAACAAGGGATGTACTGGTTCACATGATTAGAAGGTCCAGAAGTGGGGAAGCTTCAGGTTTTGTTGATTCAACAACTTGATGACCTCTTCAAGAGCCACTCTTTTCCTGCTTCCATACTTTCTTGTCTATGGTGTTTAATGGTTTTATACCAAGGCTGGCTCCTCTCCCAATTAAAGAAGGGCTATCTACCACAATTAAGACTATCCAGACCTTCTCTTTCACATTCAGTAAGAGGCAAAAGGTGTATTTCCCTCCCCATCTTCCCAAACAAAACCCATGAGACTCACTCTGATTGGCCTGTGGCCTGAGAAATGGAATGTGCCCATTGGCTTACCCCAGTCAGGGTACCCTCCTAGACAAGGTATGAAGCATCTGCAATACATATGGACCCTGTGTGTGGAGGAGGAATGAATATTTGAATGAAAGGGAGGACTTCTGGGGCTTTGGCTGGAGCAACTAGAAGGATGGAAATACCAATGACTGAAATGGGGACTGGATTGGAAGGAACAGATTTGAGGAGGGAGGTCCGGTTTAGGCGTGTCAAATTTGAGATGCTCATCAGACATCCAACTGCCATGTCAAGTGAGAAGTTAAATACACGAGCACAGAGCTGAGGGTAGAGGTCTGGGTTACACGTGTCAACTTTGGTGTCTTCAGTGTATACATGAAATTTTTTGAAGCCCCGAATTTCCCTGTAAAGAGATTAGCACAATGCTTAATACATGTTGAGTGCTTAATAAATGTTTTTAATTATAATTATTATGAATTCCTCTTGGAACTTTTCTATAACACACTAATAATGATGAATAGCGAATAGTGAAACAAATGAATAAAAAGATTGCAAATTTACTCAAGTAACAAGGTGGAACAAAGGGTCTCAAAAGAATTTAATCTTTAAAAATGCATCTGTGAAAAACCCTTTTGTTAGGAAGGATACAATTTTCATCATAATGGAGCCGTTTGTAAGTTGCTCTAATTGTTTTAAATGAATTGTTTACTCAGATCATTTACCTATTTCTGATCTCAGTAAATTTTTAGGAAATATTCTTATTTCTAGAGGCCCAACTCAGATTTTTTCTTCCCTTTAGGCAGGAGTTCTAGATCCATTTAAAAGGATGAGCCAGTCCATGTATAAGTGATTCACTTTGAGCATGGGGTTTTTAACCTGTTTCTTGCTGGACTTTATTTCTCTTTTTTTTCAAGGTTGGATGTTAAGAGCTGGTTTCAGCAACTCTGCTGTTCAGCCTGCTACTCTGACAGGGTCCTTCAGAAGACAATTGACTGCCCCTCTATTTTGTTTTTGTTTTTCCTAACATATGCATTATACTTACAGTGCACCAGGCACGATTCTAAGTGCTTTATGCATATTACTCATTTCATTCTGACAACACACTCTAAAGTAGGTGCTCTTATTATCCCCATTTTCAGGGGAAGCAGCTGAAGCACAAAGAGGTTATTATACAACTTTCCCCAGGTCATGGGCTATTTCCTAGTGGATCTAGGTTTTCCCAAGGGCATCGTGATGGAAAATTTTTCATGTGACCCTCTTGGTCTGCTGCATGACTCAGTGGCCTTTGGCCAGCCTCACCATTCCTGCCCCAGGATGCTAGGAGTCATCACTGTGTTGTGTAACAGCTGCTGAGGTTCAAGACTCTGCAAAGGTATTTCTTCTTCTCCCAAATCCCCCTAGGACTTTTGTGCACATATGCATGTGTGTGCACACACACATGAGCACACACACACACGTTATAATCATGTGTGGGAAAGGTGGGATAAATATCAAAAGTGGACCCCTTACATGCTAGCAAGTAAAAAATAAGTGTTTTTGCCTACTACTTAAGCATCTACTGCCTTGAACTTCCGAAACACCCATATGGTACCATGATAAGGGTTTATACGAACATTCAGTGCAGATAATAGGGTGAATGCTTGCCTAAATGGAGACAGACTAGGGGAGGGTGTTGCATGGTGATAAATTACCTGGTACTTCCAGAACAGGTGAAGTCACCCAAATAAAAATCTATTTCCTAACCCTTGGGCAGACCCAACTCGCACCACTGGACACAGCAGTGCTACCTCAAGAGCCCTGAGAATTTCCAGAGTTTCTGACCTCACGGCAACTGCAGGTTTGACCTACTGCTCCTCCAGGACCCTCACTGTGGCTCATCTCCTAGGGCTGTCACATTGTCTCTGCTCTCACCTTGATTCTCCTCTCCCTAATTTATATAAGCCACTTATGTGGTGGTAAGTTCTGGAAGGTTTGGGGAGCTGTAGGGGTGTTACTTTTGAAGCAACATGAGCAACCTGCCCCTGGAAACCCCTCATGGGTCACTTTTCTGCAGGCTCCACATCCGCCATGCTGCCTAAAAATGGCCTCTCAAATTCTCTAATCCCCTCTTTGATTTTTACCCCACTCCCAAACTCCTGATCCTGCCTTGTGCAGAGAGACTTAGCGATGCCTTGGTTTTCTAGTATTAGAGACCACATCTTTGGTGTCTCATCTCCTCCAGCCAAAGTGGATCTCCATGGAATGTTTTCCTAAATAAAGGCAGTCCTGCCCTAAAAGGAACTCTGACTCCAACTGTTAAGATAATTATTTCCTGCCTCTACTATTTAGATATCATTTAAATCCAAACTGATTCATGGTCCCTCCTCAAAAGACTCAAAATGATTCTTTTTAGCCTGAGACACAGAGATAACAGCCGCAAAAATTAGCAGAGAAGAAGGGAATCCACTCTGTGGTATGAATTACATAAATTTACACCCAACAAACAGTTCACTTCAGCACACATGCACACACACACACACACACACACACACACACACACCACATACACACCCTCTAAGTAATAAATCATATTCAGGTCTAGTGTAGGTTACATGTAAGGTTGACTAAAGTACACATGAGACTTTAACCAGGGGTGGCTGAACACTGTCTCTAGTTCTAGCCTGAACTTTTCTCTCAACTGCTTGTCCTTGTCTGTTTCTATGCCTGTGTCTTCTGAGAAGCAGACCCCACAATGGGATCAGGCACACAAAGAATTTATTCAGGGAAATGTCTGTGAGGAGAAAGCAAGAGTAGATAGGGAGAACCATCAGACTGCAATGCAGGTCTAACACCGTGAGAGGAGAAAGGGAAGGAAAGATTGGGTTGAAATAGTCTCAGACCTCAGCAAAGTTCTGAGAAAGTCTTGGCCAAGTTCATGGAGAGTCCCCAAGTGAAGGTGGCCCTTTGCAGCAATCCTACTTCAGGCAGGAGTGGATGGCCTCTGGTCCTTTTGCCATGCTCAGTCACTGGCTGGGGGCAGCTGGTGGAAGTGTGGTCTCTGCATGAGTGCCATGGTGGGTCCAATGGGTGGCGTCTGGGCTGTCTGTCATCTCTGCTCCAACAGCAGATTCTCTTAAAGGGATCTGAGTGGCACATCTCTGAGGCCACCACAGGGTCCCACCTTGTTCCTCTCCAGTTTTCTCCGGAAGTGATGCAAATTTGGTCCCTTCCTCATTAGAACTGAAAAACAAACATTCATGGAATCTCCATGACCATATTCCAGACATTGCTCTTGGCATTAAGGATGTGAAATAAATAATACATTCCTCACTCTCCCAGGAACTTATAGTGTGGTGAGGGAACTGGACAGGGAAAGGGTTATGAAGCAGTCTCAGAAGTATAAGGTACTTTGAGAAGACTGAGGAGTTGGCCTTTACTTTGGGGAGAGAGGTTGAGGGAAGGGGTAGGACAGGGAAAGGCTTCATAAAGTAGGTAACACAGGGGGTCTGGACTTTGGGGCCTAATGCTCCCCAGGTGGCACCAGGGTCTGCGTGGCCTCAGACTTTTCCTTGTTAACCAGCCCACATGAACTGACAGGCTCTACCAGTGGCTTTGGGAAGGACTCAGGAAGTCTGGGCTACACTCAACAGCTGAGTTTACATCCCACGGACAGGTCATTTCTGATAGAAAAAAAAGAAAAAGTCCAGAGTTGACTGATGGTAAGGCAAAGTCATACACCCACTTCCATTACAACACCACACAGGGACAAATCCTTCCAGTACAAGGAATATTTAGAAACGTGGCTCCGTTGAATGTGTGTGAGTGTCCAGCCTATGGGAAAGACTTAGAAAACAGCTTTCTCAGGACAACAACCTCTTTGGACTTAAAAGGCTCTGAAAACCAAGTTTGTACCAACCCCACTCTTCCCCCCAAATTCAGAAGATTGTTCTCTTACAAGATGACAGGTGTCTGTATATTCTGAACTTGACATTGAAGGAGAAAACAAGGACTGAGCTGACTGGCTGGAGGAAAGCAGCTATTTGGCTCTATCTGGACAAGTGGATGTGGCAGGTGACAGCTCGCAACTTCAATCTCTACTTTGTGAGCTTCCAGGAGCCACACACAATGGAGACGGGAATGCTGTCTAGTAGAAATGAAGTCATAGTTTCCAAAGAGATCCATACATTTGTGTACATATTCATATGCCTAATTCCCTGAAGCTGACTGAGATAGAAGTTCACTCAGTATGCTTCTGTTGTCACTGTTATTTAAAGAAATCTTTCTATCTGCTGCAGAATGAATTAATTAGTCTAAAAGACTTTAAAGTCTTACCTCCATCTTGCGAGGGGATTAGTCCAGTTTAATCCCCCAGGACATTTACTGGGAGCCAGTGCCTTAGAGCACAGTGTCTATTGACAGATGGGGCAGTTTCCTTGCTGTCTTAAAAGAATACACCCTCATGTGGTTCTGTGTGCCCAAGAACGGCACCAGTGAGCTCCACGAGAACTGTTCTCTCCGAATCCCTGGTCTGGTTGAGCTGGGTTCCTGAACTGCTTAGCTACTGCTGCATAACACACCATCACCAAACTTGATGGCTTTAAACAGTAGGCATATATTGGTGCTCACAAATCTCCAGGTTAGCTGGGTGCTTCTTCTGTTCTTGGCTGGATTTGTTCACATGCCTTTGATCAGAGTGGGTTGAGTCATCAGTGCTGCTAAGCTTGGCTGGGTCTCTGGGTTGAATGGCTTTGAGCGGATCCAAGATGTTGCTGCCATCACATTGAATGACAAATCCAGTCACACATCTGGCCCAGTGACAAGTATGGGGAAATAGACTCCAGTTGTTGATGCGCAGAGCTGCAAGATTACCTGCAAAGGGCATGGATGTGGGACGGGGAGGGGGTGAAGACCTGGGGTCATTTTCACCATCCATCTCACCATCCCCAACTTCTTTGTCCGCCCCACAGAAGTCTGGGGGCGGGTCAGGAGTCAGAAGGGTTTTCTAAGCAATGGGTCAGGTTGACCTTGTCTCTGAACATCTCATACTGCCTTGACCTCACTGCTGATGTCAGAAGTCCTTTTTGGTTCACTCACTTTTGACTTTTGCAGAAAGCAGAGTGGTCCAGTACCGTTCGCTTCTTTTTGAACAACTGATGCCGATGAACACAGGGCTGCGTCTTCTTATCTTAAAACAACACAATGGTCCTGATCAGGTTTTCTGATCAAGAAATCCAGGCTCCACAGTCATCATTCACTCTTGATAATTCATAAGGATCATGACTGTAAGGCGTGACAAGCACAAACAATACTTTTAAAGAAATCTCCCATCGACCGTCACCGAGCCACCAATTGTGCTTTTGTACAAAATGAGAGTCAGTTGATTTAAGATTGTTATTTTATTATTAGGATTGTTATTTTATTACTGTTATTTTATTACTGCAGATTGTTACTTTATTTTATTACTTACAGTGTTTGCCCATCTCACTATTTCACCTCCATGTCTGGGTGCACAGGGAGGAGTCCCTTCAGGCAGGCACACCCAACAGGATCCATATTCCATTGCTAATTAATCAAGGGACAGACAGCTTCTGACCTAACCAAGCCAATTGTCTGGTAAATAAAAATTCTGGGCTGAGATGCACATAGCCTGCAGCAGTATCAGGTCCAAGGCAGAGGGGATCTAAGGACAACCTGCTGAGGTCTCTAGGGTGGTCCCATTTGGGGGGTTTCCCTACATCTCATGGTTTAACAACTTCATGGATTCCATGAGATGCTGCAATGTTCTTCCAATGAATATCTCCTTTAAAGAAAATTTAGCTAGTCAGAATTGATTTCTGTTGCTTACAACCAAAAGAACTATCACTAGCATACTTCTAAAAGTTGACTGTTGAAATAGCTCATGGTCTCCACTTCACTATTATTTCAACAGTCGGGTGGGGAGAGTAGCCAACATACACAGGGATTTCAGATAATGAAACCTGGGGCAGCAACCTCTATCAACATGTTAAATGTACATATCTTTTAACCCTTGTTAAAGGGTTCTACTTGTAGGAATTTATCCCACAGATACAACATCCTTCCAGCTGACAAATGTGTAAGAATATTCACTAAAGCATTGTTTTTAATAGTAAAAGATTGAAAACAATCAAATGTTCATCAGAAGAGGATTGACAAATATCCAAATATCAGAATACTGTGCAGCTGGAAAAAATACTGGCACAGATCTAAAGGCACTGATAAGGAATTATTTTCAGGACCATAGTTAATTTTTCAGAATCAGGTTGCAAAATAGTGTGTAATATATACTAACCATTCATATTTTTATTTATTTATTTTTATTTTTAAAGATCTAGTTATTTATTTGAGAGAGGGAGAGAGAGCACTTGCGCATGGGTGGGGGTGGAGGGGGGTGGTGTGTGCTGGGGCACAGGGAGAGGGAGAGAATCCGAAACAGACTCCATGCTGAGCGCAGAACCCACTGCGGCGCATGATCTCAAGACCCTGAGATCGTGACTGAGCTGAAACTGAGAGTTGGATGCTTAACTGACTGAGCCCCCCCCAGGCCCCCCAACCATTTATATTTTTAAGTAAAATATAGTATATATATACATATCTCTGGAAGGACACACAAAGAGCTGGTAAAGGAACCATTTTAACTTTGTACCATAACAGATGTATAGGAGCATGCATTCATTACCCATTTACAAACATGAGTGAAATACAGTTTTTTTAAGAAAGAAAACTACTCTCTGAATGCCCGTGTCCCTATCTTCCAGGGTCAGGAGCCCACACGCACTGTCACCACCAGAACCCCATGGCTGCTGCAGATTAAACCCTCCTGTCCTGCTTGGAGGATTTCTCCATCAACTCTGATCACCCTGAGGCAGTTTCCACCATCGTAACACCTGAGGCAGGGCCTTTCCCTTGGGGTAAGCATGGAGCCCATAGATGAACTGGCAGTGAGGTGAGCTGAGGGGGAGCAGGCTTGCGGGCCTGACCCCCCAGGAAAATCATGGCAGATCATGTGATGACTGTTGTCCCTAAATCTAATCAGATGCTTCCATTCTGCCTATTCATCAGAAGGCCAACATCTCTTTCTTTCCCCTCCTTTAAACAGTGTCCTATCTCCCTTCCCCAGCCCTGAAATGCACTCTCAAAATAAGGGTAAAATGGGTACATTCATCCTTTCATTAATTCAGAACCACTTTAGTGCCAGGCATGGTTCTAGAGGCTGGAGGTATAGCAGCGACCCAAACAGATGAGGTCTCTGTCCCTCTGTCCTTAGGGAATTGCATTCCAAGGGGAGAAAAGTGTGATTGCAAAAAAAATAAACAGATAAACAAGATAGATAATTATAACCCGTGACAAGTGATCTGAAGGAAATACATAAGGTGTTAGGGAACTGGGGTCTGGGGTCAGGTAGGGGGCTGGCAGTGAATGGGTTTCAGGGGTGCTTAGCAGTGGCCTCACTAAAAAGAGGTGACATGTAAACTAACTGTTGAATGACAAGAAGGAGCCAGCCCAGTGAAAGTCTAGGAAGGAGAGTTTTAGGATATGGGGACAGTAAGTGCAAAGGCCCTGAAGCGGTAAAGGATTTGGCATGTTTGATGGCGGCCAATGAGGCCAATGTGGAGGGTAAAGAGAAGAGGTCCAAGAGGCAGACAAGGTCATCTGACATCACCTACCAACCAATTTACCTACTCATCCACCATTAGATTATCATGAATCTCTTCACCGCAATGTCAAAAAAAAGCATAAATGCCTTTGACTTCACCACAGTCTATAAATTGCTCCAGCACCTTCCTAGACCATATGAACAGATTTCCAAAGTTTCAATATCTCATCACTTAGGTCACCCATACGACTCAAGTCTGCCACTGCAGGGGAATTTATTTTCTGTTTCAACTGTTCTCTGTCAGTTTCTCCCCTCTTCTCTGTGGTTGACCCTCAACAACTCTGATAGACAACTTGCTCAGATTAACTGAATGTTCGGCAAGTCCTTACTTCACTCTGTTTGGTCTGAATGCAAATCCCATCTTGTCACTCATTTCCTGGGTGACTTTATCAGCATGAAGCAAATTACTTGTCTCTCTGTGCCTCAGTTTCCACACCCATAAAGGGGGGCAAATAATGGTATTCACTTCAGGGGGTTGTTGAAGACGTAAATTAGGTAATACGTGCCCAGTGACTGCACCCAGGAAGCCTCAGTGACTATTGGCTGCTATTCTTTATGACCCCAGGGGAAGTCTTTTGCATTTCAGTAGGAAGGCTGTCTTCCAGAATTTTGGTTATTCAGGAAGTGCGTGAACTTTGACGTTCAGGTGTATCTAATTTGGGGGAGTGCAATAGGGCACAGGTGGTGTTTGCCACGTGAAGGCTTATCTGCCTGTGGTGTGAACTGGCCAGGCTACTCACAGGTGCATGGGTCAGTGGGTCCTTCATGAGGGCCTCGCAGGGCTTATCTCATAGGACAGGTGTGCAACCTTCAGACAGTCTGGGGAAATTCCACAGACGTGACGTGGCCTGATGATATGGGCTTTTAGAGTCTCCTTAGCTTAGCTCTTCAAAATTTTAGTAGGATAATAGAATAACTGCTCTTGTTTTAAACCATTATGTTTGGCGCTGATTCATGACCTGGCAATTGATCACTGGAACAGGGAGTTAATGCAGGATTATGTTTTAGGCTATTGTGGGGTTTGCTGAGTCTCCTCCAAAGCTCACGTGCTCAGGTATTAGACTGCTAGAGAGACAGAGAGCATTAGAGAGAGAGACAGACAGACAGACGGACTGAGAGAGGAGATTTTCTTGATCAGAACTTTCAGCTATTTGGGGGACATTTCCATCTATTCTAGGTGAAAAATACTACCCTCCATTATTAGAGTTTGCTGCTGCGTCCTTACTGGGGTGTGTGAACTACTCGGTGATAAAATAGAAAACGAGAAAGTGGGGCCCCCATGGCTCCTAATTACATGCACAGGTACATAGGTACAAAGGTTGGGACCTTTCACCCCCTTTGAATGAAGCATTCTTTCATCTTCCCAGACTTGTGGGAAGATTTGACTGCTATAATTAGCCTTGTTTTGTGTGTTTGTGCAGATTACAATATTAAGTGCACACAGCATGTTCCATCATCAGCTGCTGTTCCCTTGAAGCAGACTCCAAATGATAAGGCTCCAGTATAAAAAGAAGGCTTGGGCCCTTGCCTGAGACGCGGGGAAGGCCTGGAACATCCCACAGGGTAAGTTCCCTTTGCCATCCTCCCAGCAGGGGTCGAAGCATATAGCCTGGAATTCCCGAGAGTCTGTGCTCATTGCTCTGGTAACATTTGGTGAGGCTGAGAATGTCCAAATTTATTGTAGATGGTGAGCATCTGGACAATCGCAATTTTTCTGCTGGGAGCCGTCGAAGGTAGGAAACATCACCTGCCCCCAGGGAAGGGCATAAATGCAACATCTCAGCACTGGCCAGAGGAAGCCCAACCATGGCAGGGCAGGGCTTTCAGTGGCTCCAGACAACCCTGAGGTCCCAGAGCGGGGCGGGGCAGTGGGGGGGGGGCGGGGAGGCTGACCTGCTGCCTGAGAGAGCAGGCACTTCGAGCGGGACCCACTTCAGAGCATCACCGCACTGGCCGGTCTTCATGTCCAGGTGCTCTAGGCTAGACTTTTCTAGGTAAAGCATTAAACACCCACCTGGGCTAACATACTGACTTATCAGTGTGCATTATCCCATTAGTCAAATAAATAGATCTGGAGAGCTGGGGATGGGAGCTTCTAAGTTCTGATGGTGGCTCCGAGCGGCCGCACAGCTGGGGTCTCTGTGGGATTCAGTGGCACTGGTCCCAGATCAGAAGGTGGCACTGGGGAGAGGCAGGATGTCTCCATTGTCTTCAGACCGTCCCCAGACAGGAGAGTGAGGACCAAAGCAGCTGTGACCTCCCAGAGCCTGGGGCGCTGAGCCGTGAGCAGATTCATCCTTTCTCTACAGCAAAGGAAGCTTGCTATGAACAAATCGGGTGCTTTTCTGACTCGGAGCCCTGGGCAGGGACTGCAATCAGGCCCCTGAAAGTTCTCCCCTGGAGCCCCGAGAAAATCGGCACCCGCTTCCTGCTCTACACCAACAAGAACCCAAACAACTTTCAAGTGAGACCTCTGTCATTTTTGCGTCATTGTGACTGGGGGAGGGGTTGTGCTCACCCATCAGACTAGAAGTTCCTTGTCTCCCTGTACCCTCCTCCCCCACCGTGCTCTGTCGTGCCTTATCTCTCCAGCCGCTCCCCAGGCCTAGCCAGACCTGGACAGAGTAGGTCGTCTGTAAAATGTTGGCTCGAATGAATGAATTGTTCACATTTGCCAGAACCTCTAACTGGTTATGGGATTCTGGTTTGGGGCCAAGAGCTTGCCATCTACCAAGAACCCTATGAAAGGTAAGACTGTGAGCTGTAATCCTGCCCCACTGGAGGTAGTAATTCCTGACTGGGTGTGGGTGGGTTGGGGGCAGGAGCAGGCAGGAAAAGGAGAGTCAGGGCGGGCTTCCTGTAGGGGGTGGCTTTTGTGCTAAGCTTGGAAAGGTCATGGCATTGAGACAGGCGAGATGGGGAAGGAGAAGCTGGCCCAAGTGACTGGGCTGCAAAATAATGCAAAATTCTGCTTTTGTCACAGACTCTCCTTCCCTCTGACCCATCGACGATTGAGGTGTCAAATTTTCAAACAGACAAGAAGACCCGGTTCATCATCCATGGCTTCATAGACAAGGGAGAAGAGAACTGGCTGCTGGACATGTGCCAGGTAGGGGCCGGCTCCCAGCCCAGCAGTCTGCCTCCCCTGCCCGCTAAAGCTCCCCACTTTCAGCGAGCGCAGCAGATCAGCTTGAAAACACGAAATCCCTACATATCCCTACATAAGAGGTTATCTTTACGCAATTAGAATGTCTCTCCTTGCAAAAATAAGAACTGACTTCCACAGTTCCGGACCACATCCATGGCCTGAAGCGGTAGCATTTGCTGGGCAGGCACACATGTCCACGATCTTACTTCTGGCAAAATCAAGGCCAAAGATCTGCTTTCTTTTTGAGTGAGGGCATCTGGTTTGCCTGTAACTGAAGGATTATGTTCTTTTTGTTCATCCCTGAGATGATGTGTTGCTACAACCATTTATTTGACAAATGGAGAACTTACAATGGACCAGGAGACCAAATGGCAGAATAGGAAGTGCCAAAACTATATGTAAGACAGCGTCTACTGGTTAGAAGGACAGACAACGGAAGAACACACACACACACGTGCACACACTCTTGCACAGGCACCCACACGAATACGTAACATGCCATCATCCTTTCCTCTGATGTGTACACTGGTGCAATCTATCTCTCTGACACCTAAGAATGTACCCTAGCAGCCTGCCTTCCCCACACATGTTAATAATTCCTGCCTATAATGCCAACAGGGAAAGTTACAAACCTAGAAAATGAAAGTCATTCTTCAGTTGGCCTTGATTTACCAGGCGTTTAGCTCTTGCCATCTCATCTTTCCCATCATTAATAAGTATCTTTTTTTTAAAGATTTTATTTATTTATTGGGGGGGGAAGGGGCAGAAGGAGAGAATCCCAAGCCGACTCTGCATTGAGCACGGAGCCCCACGTGGGGTTCAATCTCACGACCCTGAGATCATGACCTGAGCCGAAACCAAGAGTCGGTTGCTCAACTGACTGAGCCACGACCACCCAGGAGCCCCTCATGAATACGTATCTTAGTGGATAAGTCATAAGATATCGTTTACACCCCAAATTCCTCCGGTTGGTAAGAGAATCCTCAGGGTTGCTTTAAAAATAAAGGTCCTGAGAAACAGCTCTTGGTCTCTGTGTGTGTGTGATCACACTTGTTAGGATCACATATGTGAAAAATTCTATTTTTCTGACCTAACTAAAATGTGGATTTTAAGTTCATAGTACCATTTTAAACTCAAGCTGGTCGCATGCACTACCTGGCAAGAAGGTCTAAGGATATTATCAGTTTCTTTGACATCCTGGAAGAAGTTTTCCATTCAGAATTCTTCAATCTCTTTTAAGTCAGTGCAGTTTTGTTTTTCCAATATCTGCTGTATGTGTTTCCTCCATGAAATACTGTGCTATCTTGACTGTAAAAACTTAGTAAATGCCCAGCAGCCTGGGGTGAAGGCAAGGCCAGTTATTGGCAGCATTGCCACTAGGCTAAGAGGATGGCTAGAGGTCAAATCCACAAGGTCATTTAGACCTTTGCCACCAGAGAGTGCACTGGACACCTTTCCTCTTCAAAATAGGGCTCTTCTAATGATGCCACTGTTTCCCCACGACCTAATCAGCTTTACTGAATTTGGTCAAAGAAAACCAGGGAATGGCCAGCTTTTAATTAATCTACAAGCTAGAGAGGGAATGGATTTGCCTTTCCTGTAGCGAGCACTCCGAGGGCTAATTCCCAACTGACAGGATTCCTAACAAAGCCTAGAGTGTCTCAGTGGCCAACAAGGAAAAGACCCAACGACCAATAATAACTCTTAGCGACCATTTCAGAGCCCTGGTTGGATGTGGTTTCACGTGCCCCTATGATAACATCCTGGCGTCTCTTCAACACCAGAACATGTTCAAAGTCGAGGAGGTGAACTGCATCTGCGTGGACTGGAAGAAAGGTTCCCAAACCACGTACACACAGGCCGCCAACAACGTGCGGGTGGTGGGCGCGCAGGTGGCCCAGTTGCTCAGCATGCTCTCGGTGAGTCCGCCGGCTGGGCTGCTGCCGAGGCAGGCAGCGCCCACTGGTCTCTGTTGGCTGAAGATGCAGCTGGGAGTTAGATATTTAAAAAAGAAATAGAAAGAATTGGTATTTGTCTCAGAATCTTACTTCTAACACTGAAATTTGCCTTAATAATGACACGGCAGTGGAAGAAAAGTCCGTAATAGGTAACACTTAAGAGGTGGGGACTTTTATTATCATCTTCCATTGACAGATATGAAAACTAAGGCCCAAAAAGATCAAAGGATTTGCCCCCCAAAGCATAGCACGGGCTAATACAAGAGCTGCCTAGCGCCCGGGTGCCCCCCACTACACCAGGCCCTCTCTCCGTGGGACAGATACGACATTGCCAGGGAGAGTCACATGGAACCAAAGGGGAAGCATTTGCTCTTTTGATGATCCTATTGGTGTCCGAGAACTTCGTTTGTCACAATCAATTCAGCTGTTTTTATCTACCCTGCTCTTCCATTTTGGCTACTTCTTTAAGTCTTTAATCCTTTCAGTGAAGTCACTAACTCTTCATGACTCTGTTCTATATCAAATAAAGGCCCCAGCCATTTCTGTCTTAGAGTTAAGGGGTCTACAGAAGATCCGGTTGTTTCTAACTACTTCTGCACCCCTGCAAAAATTAAAACCAATGGTGTTTGTTCTGGAGGCACTGAAGATCAACGAATGAGTACAAATGGGTGAACACCTCTGAGCCCCACATGTGCAAACACTCGTAGCTTTATGTCGTTTGTTTGTTCTCCAGTATTGGGGGAGGGCGGAGGGCACAGCGTCAGGAGCTCTGCTAAGAGGTCAAAAGGATACATCCCAGCCCTGAAGAAGCTCATGGTGAAGACTTACAATGACAACAGAGTATGGTCAGCGTTCTAATGGGGGCACTACAGGGCTTAATGGGAGCGCATGGGGGGGCAGCTAATCCAGGAGGGGGGAAGGGAGCTAGGGGAGGGATTAAGGATGTCTCCCAGGGAGAGACATTTACGTAGAGAGCTGATGTGTAGGCTGTTTTGACGTGAGCTGGGCAAGTGGTTGCGGAGTGGATGGCAAGACCCAAAGATGAGAGAATATGATGTATCTGAGGCCTGAAAGTTCCACATAGGGTTTGGCTAGAATCTAGAAAAATGAATGTTGAGTCAGGAAAGTTCTGAGGGCCTTGTAATGACTTTGGGCTTGATCCCGAGGACGGTGGGAGCCATAGAAGGTTTTCAGCAGAGGAGTCCCATTAGGTTTGCATGTTACAAAAACCACAGCACAAAAATGTTCTGAAAATACAATCTTCCCTCTCCAGGAAAACTACAGCTACTCACCTTCCCAAGTCCACCTCATCGGCCACAGCCTGGGAGCCCACGTGGCTGGAGAGGCAGGGAACAGGACTCCAGGCCTGGGCAGGATTACAGGTAAGGCCTGAGGGGCAGGGCCCCAGGTTTTGTCCCCAGTATCCCCAGAACGTGGTATAAGCCTACAGTCCAGCTAGAAGCTGGCCCGAAGTAGTCTGTCCCCTCAGCCGTGGTAGAGCTGGTGAGAGCCCACACAGGACATTTCAGGAAGCCCCCAGGAGGCCCATCTTTGTGGAAGGAGAAGTAGTGCTTTTGTTTCCCCTTGTTTCCCTTTGCTTCTTCCACTTCTGTCCCCACCCGTCCTCTCTAGATCCATGTTTCCTGGCACTGTGGGTCATTCAGCAGGACTAAATGGAGAAGAAAGCTAGTGTGAACCTGAGCAAACACAATTAAGAGTCCACATTGTTAGTCCCTGCCCCCTTCTCTTTGAAATCAAGGGCAGAATGGCACATGAAAGTCACACACTTCCTGGTAGAGGAAACCCAGCCACCAGTCCTGCAGATCGTTCTTTTAACCCAAGCAAAGCCTCTAATGTATAACAACAGCAACAAAATATATCTATATAATACCATCATAATAATATAATGCTATTATCATTATTATAGTAAGCATAGATGAAGTGCCTACTTGTCCCAAATGCTATGCCAAGTGCTTTACATTTCCTCACTTAATTCTCAGAACTGAAGAAACAAGCTCAGGAAATTGGATAACCGGCCCCAAATCATGCAATGAATCAGGAGCGGAACTGAGATTCAAACCCGGTTCTGCTGTCATGTGGCTCAAGCAAGCCTCTACTTTATAGGAGCTCTCCCTTTTATTTTCAGTAGACAATTATGTTTATGCCTTTTCAGTTGCTCTGGCCAGACTGCCAAAGAGCTATTGACAAATTCAGGAGCCCTGCCAAGAAGGAGGAAATAACAATAATCAATATTTTACTTATATGCCCATGATGATATGCCAGGCACTGTGCTAAAACCTATATATCTTATCTCATTTAATCTTAGTATAACCACATTATTACCCGGATTTTATAAATGGGGAAACTGAGGCACACAAAAAAAGGTTGCATGATTTGCCCAAGGTCATGCCGCTTGCCCAAGAAACAGCTGAGTAGGGATTTAGAGCCACGTTGCCTAGTTCCAGAATCTGTGTTCTTAATTATGATACCATACTACTTTTTTCTTCAAACTTGTGAAGAGGAAAAGAATGTTAAAGAAGAAAGATCTGCAAGTATGGGAGAAAATAATGTGGGGGAAAAAAATCCTTGGTCAGACAAATTTAAATCTCTTGGCTCACCTGCCCTTTATTTTTTATTAACATACAATGTATTATTTGTTTCAGGGGTACAGGTCTGTGATTCATCAGTTTTACACAATTCACAGCGCTCACCATAGCACATACCTTCCCCAATGTCCATCACCCAGCCACCCCATCCCTCCCACTCCCCTCCACTCCAGCAACCTGCCCTTCTTTATCCATGCACTGGAGCCCTCTACTGAGGAGCAACATTGAAACTCTCTGTCCCTATATTCAATACACAGGGCCATAGCACTGCATGACTTCAGAGTATGGCATCCCTTGGGTTGAGCAATGCGTAGCCTGAGCAACTGTACACCGTGGTCCTGCTGGTACCTATGGCCAGGTCTTTTGGTCTGCATCACTGATCATCTCTTTTAGGGTTGGATCCTGTAGAAGCAAGTTTTCAGGGTACACCTGAAGAGGTTCGACTCGATCCCACCGATGCTGACTTTGTTGATGTGATTCATACAGATGCAGCTCCCCTCATCCCATTCCTGGGTGAGCCCAATGATGCTTTAGCTGCAAGCATGTGCCATTGTGTTTGAACCAAGGGAGCCCTCTATGGTGAAAAGCTCATTGCTGTCCCAAACATTTCAGGTTTTGGAACAAGCCAACTGTTGGGTCACCTTGACTTCTTCCCCAATGGAGGAGAGGAAATGCCAGGATGCGCGAAGAACCCCCTGTCCCAGATCGTGGACCTAGATGGCATTTGGGAAGGTAAAGCCAGAGCAGCGCGTCACATCCCAGCTGTACAAGTGACAAAGAATGACAAAACAGTTGCTTAAAGCAATTAATTGGTAGCTACCTAATGAAGAAAAGAAATACCATGAAAGCAAACATCCTGGCTCTAAGAGAATTTTTCTGCCAATTCTCCCTTGGGAGTCAGTGATATTGTTCAAGCGCATGTAACTGGCTTCAATTCTGTAGCCAAATTGAGAATATTCCCCAATCGTTTCAAAGGCAAAGTCATTTGCACAATGGGAGTCACTACTCCTTTATGTTGGGTCAGGATGAGAAACGATCACCGGTAGGGAAGGCTACGCTGAGACTGTGCTGTTCCAGGTGGTTATTCTTTATTGCTGGTGGAGCGCACCTGGGGTAGAGGTCCTCCTCCAGATACAGATTCTATATCTGATGAGGTCAAAAGGACAATGGATAAGTGAACTTTTCAGCCCAAGTCATCACTTGGCACCACACAGGTTTAAACTTTTAGTGGTCTGACCGTATCTAAGGAGTATAGATTTTTATTGAATTTGATCAAAATAACTCAGCACGTATGGATGCCATCAAAGCAGGTATTAAGAATGCAGATTTAGGGCGCCTGAGTGGCTCAGTCGTTAAGCGTCTGCCTTCGGCTCAGGTCATGGTCCCAGGGTCCTGGGATCGAGCCCCATATCGGGTTCCCTGCTCGACCAGGAGCCTGCTTCTCCCTCTTCCACTCCCCCTGCTTGTGTTCCCTCTCTCACTTTCTCTGTCCCTGTCAAATAAATAAAATCTTAAAAAAAAAATAAAAAGCTAATGTTCACTGAGCACTTACTATGTGCCAGGCACTGTTCTTAAAAAAAAAAAAAAAATGCAGATTTATATGTTTGTCTCTTACAGCCTTCTGAGGGTTTACATGGATAGGGTTGCTTAAGCTCTCCATGAGTAATGGTCAAGCAAGTTCAGGTCATGTCTAGCAGGTGCGCTGTGACCTCTGTCCCTTGACAGGAGATATGGGGGCCAAAGAAGGTTATCAGGAAAGGCAAGAGGCTATGCAAGAGAGAAAAGAGCCACCTAAAGTTACTCGACTCTCCTTTTTATTCACCTAAACACAGCATGGAACTATCCTAAATGTCCTTGCCCTGGTTTTGTCATGTCTGAGAGGTCACGTCACATCTGGCTGTGTCTTCAAGGACCTCCAACCTGGTGCCTGGGACACAGGATGGCACAATAGTTAGAGGCAAGGGCTCAAGCACCAGATGGGCTTGGGTTTAATCCCCAGTTCTGCCCCTTCCTCACTATAATCTGTACATCTGAGGCTGGAATTTGTATATCAGTCTGTACTTAGGAATGGTATGGTACCCACGCCCTAGAAAGGCGAGGATTATAGGAACAATGCATGTGGAGTACTCAGAACATTGCATGGCACACAGAAATCTGCCTCTTTAAGTTAACTGTCATTTCTTTTGGACTTACCTTAAATTTACCTTACCTTAAATTTCTGAAAATGTGGTCCCACTTTGGAACCTGTCCACTTGGAGAGAGAGACGTTGTTGGCCCCTGACCTGACCACCTATGCAGACTTCCTCCTTTCTTTCCCCAGGAACTCGGGACTTTGTGGCTTGCAATCACCTGAGAAGTTACAAGTATTACTCAGAGAGCATCCTCAGCCCTGCTGGGTTTGCTTCATACCCCTGCGCTAACTACAGGGCCTTTGAGTCTGTAAGCGATCATCCCTCCTTGATGGTGGTTGTCCTGCTGTGTTGGAAATTTGCAGTTTCTGACCATCCCTTACTTGTTTTGGATTGCCCCTCAGAGTTTATGATCCTGGGAAGCAGAGGGGAAAAAAATTTTAGGCAGGCGGTGTCTA
The DNA here is from genome assembly GCF_054177405.1 of Leptonychotes weddellii. Classification (NCBI taxonomy): domain Eukaryota; kingdom Metazoa; phylum Chordata; class Mammalia; order Carnivora; family Phocidae; genus Leptonychotes; species Leptonychotes weddellii. The sequence goes on along the minus strand of NC_138374.1, from coordinate 12,906,386 downwards.
AAATTCTAGATAAGTCATGTGGGTGAGGAAGATGCTGGGAAATCAGAAGACCCATCATTTCAATGATCTAGAAAGGTTTCCTGCAAAAGGCAGTGTTTGAATCTGGCTTGGAAAACCATAGATTTTAGGAGGAAGATAAGGGGTGCACATTTCTGCCAAGGGCAGAGCAAGGACAGAGCAAGGACAGAAGAACGTATGAGAGAAGAATTCATACGCCAGAGAGAAGGAAAGGTGGATGCTCGGGTTCTAGATACCAGGCTGGGGGTTGGGCCTCTGAAATTGACTGCAGCATATTTACACCACGGAAATTGGCAAATGCTACGCTCTCGCTCTCGGGGCTTTTTGTCCCAGAGTTGGCTGTTGATCATTCACCAGCACATCACGTGATGGGATGTGTCATCGATCTAACCTGGGGCCCAGGCATCAGTATATCCTGATGGGATGTACATCAGTCTTGGGAGGTCCTGTCCTGGGTGAAGGTCAGTTAGAAATCAATCTCCCTCCTGTTACAGGTGAGGGAAGTCAGGCTGTAGGAGAATTGCTCCCCGAGATGTGTGGGTCAGAAAAAGACCGGTTCACACCTTACAGCTAGATCTCTCTCTTCTTCTTAGAACAAGTGCTTCCCCTGCCCAGATCAAGGGTGCCCCCAGATGGGCCACTACGCTGATAAATTTGCCAGCAAGACAAGTGGCGAGCCGCAGAAATTCTTTCTGAACACAGGAGACTCCAGCACTTTTGCTCGTAAGTTGTATTTTGCCCCTGCTCACCCACGTCAAGGAAGTTGAGCTTCTGTTAGACAAGAGGGGCTTGGCTCTAACCTGAACTACTTGGGAGCACCTTCTATCATAGTGAAAGGACACATCTGCCCAAACGATCCCATTTAAGACTCGGCCTAAGGATTTGGAAAGAGTCTGCTTTTCTTCCATTTTGTGACAATAACATGAAATGAATAGAAGCATAAATGATGGGATAATAGCCACTTGCACATCTCTGTGGCAATTTTTATACCCCTGAATTTTTACCATTCCACAGTCCATTGTTCTTTTCATTCTGAAGACTGTGTCATGCACACCCGTTCTTCTATTCATTCATCAAACATTTATTTGGGACCAGCTCTTTGCTGGGCTGAGCCCCTTAAGAGGCCCAGTTCCTATTGCCCCATTTTCCCCTCTCTGTCCCTCTGTCCCCGATGCCCCTGGCAGGGGTCCCTCTCTGGTGAAGGGTGGGTGGGAATCAGGAAGGGGTGATTTCTCCCAAAAATCTGCTGAATCGTCTAGGACATAGGGTAGAGACAGGACATTGTTGGGCCACCTTGTGCAAACCTGTCTTGTGACAGTTCCCTAAGAAGTTGCCCTGTAAAAAAGACAGTGTTTATATAAAGACATAAATATAACATCTGTCTTATCTAGGTTTTGAAGTCAGGTTTATTGAGGTACAATTTATATACAGCAAAATTCACTACCCTCTGTGGTATAGAGTTCTTTGAGTTTTGATAGATGAAGAGCCATGTAACCATCTCTGCAATCAAGATGTAGAACACTTCCATCACTCTACATATTTTTAAAAAGGACACTGGTTAATCAATCCTTCTACTGTTGTAGGGATGCATGAAATGCTGGCCCATATTTCAAAACAACAAATTAAACATGCAAAAACCACATATTCATTCATCAACCAACACTTATTTATGAGCCACAGACTATGCTAGACACTGGGGATGCAGGGATGAGAGAGACAGTCTATGCGTGCAATGTACACCCCGGCAGAGAAGGCGGGACTGAGCACGCAGCTACGCTCGGCCTGGGTGCGGCAGGTCGCTGCTGTGGAACCGTGGAACCGAGGACCTGACCCTGAAAGGGACGGGGACAATCTCTCTGAGGATGTGAAAGCCGAGTAGGAGTGAGGCAAGCGATGTGTGCTGTTTATGTACATATGTGTGTACGTGTGTGGGTGTGTGCATGTGTGTGTGTACTCAGTGTAGTTATATGTGTGTAGGTTGTGTGCATGCGTGCTCATGGGCACTGAGACAGCTCTGCAGGTATAGATCTGGGTAACTGAGCCCTGCTCTCTGCTGGACACCGCTTGGGCCACTGGGGCTGCGTAGATGTGACACAGACCTGTTGTCACAGGACAGCACTCTTGAGCCACCTTTCCAAACATGGGAACAAGCCCGTGTCCCTTCTCTTTTCATCTCATCTCCTAGTGCGGTCCCTCTAGAGCAGAGCTGTCCAACAGAACTTTCTGCCGTGATGGAAATGTTCTCTGTTGTCCAATACAGTAAGGGGTAGCCGCATGTGGTAATTTAGCACTTGCCATGTGGCTAGTAAGACTGAGGAATTAATTTTTGATCTTATTTAATTTGCATTTAAATTTAAGCAGCCACATGTGGGTAGTGGCCCCTTTCTTGGGCAGTGCGGGTCTAGAGGGGATGCTGCTAGAGATGTCCTTCTCCTTATAGCCTGGTTTGAGTTGTACCTTAACAGGTAGGATTTCTTATATTTTGATGTCTTAGTGTAAGGGGGTGGGGGACAGGATTCTGAAATTTGGGTCAACTGTTTTGTGCATGAATAAATTGAACGCTTTTCTATCCCCTGTGCAGGCTGGAGATACGGGGTTTCCCTAACACTGTCTGGAAGAACAGCCACTGGTCAGGTCAAAGTTGCTTTGTTTGGAAGTAAGGGAAATACTCATCAATTTGATGTCTTCAGGTGAGTTTCCTTTTTTAGCATCACATCTCACTGGCTGATATACAGGGCCTTCAAATCCATGTACCGAAATGCTTATCATCTTTTTATCAATTGATTTTAAATTATTTACTTTATGTGGTAAAGTCAATTTCAGACTTCTGCTGACAATTTTCTTTTCTCAATTATAAAACCAGGCATTTAGTTTTTTCTCTTTCAGTAGATCCATTTTTAAAAGAATATATCTAATATTACCCCCCCGATGTCATGTTTCCTGATTAGCATAGAAACACACGCTTGTTGGGTTAAACAAAGTGGATAACTTATTACTATACAAATAGCTCTTCCAGAAAAAAAAAAAATAATAGGAAGGAATTATATAGTTTTCTATAAGAACATTTTGAGTAGAAATTAACTTGAGTTTGAGAAAACAATATTCAAATAATAGTGTGAGGCTGCTGGCGTATAACGGGCTCCTCCATTTCTTCATCCATTATTTGAGAATTAATTTTTAAGAACTGATCTCAGCAATCTCGAGTAGAAAAAAGTGTTTTGGCCTTATCTGTCATTAGAGCTTGTTTCTATCTCTTTATTTCAAGGGGGATTCTCAAACCAGGCTCTACCCATTCCAATGAATTTGATGCAAAGCTTGATGTTGGAACAATTGAAAAAGTCAAGTTCCTCTGGAATAACAACGTGGTAAACCCAACCTTCCCCAAAGTGGGCGCAGCCAAGATCACCGTGCAAAAGGGAGATGAGAAGACAGTGTAAGTATATCTTCGCTGGCTTGTGCCTAAGGATGTTGGTAGAGATTGGTGCTTGTAATGGAAACTCGCCCCAGAGAGTTAGTCATGGTTCAGCCAGCAAAGCCAAGACAATCTACCCATCTGGTGCCCTTTCTTTGCGGGCAAGCAATTGACAGACGGCATAAAGCTTTTCTATCGGGTGTTCTCAGCCCTATCTGAGAAGGATACAGATGGTATCACCGTGCCTTCAAGGAAAGATAAGGAGGAAAAATGAGAAAGAGAAGAAAGAAATAATTTCTGATGGTATAAGCTTATAAATATGAGTTAGAGAGTAGCTACCTTTTAAAGAGGGGAAGATCATGAAATTTCAGGATAATTTAAAAAAGCAATTTTAGCAAAATATATAAAATCTGAGATAGGACAAGGGAGAGCTGAGGTAACAATCCTTGCAGAATCTTTATCCTGACTTTCAGTGTCCTTTACTGTAGAGCAGCTGGAGGGATGTGGGCATAGTGACCTGAGGGGGGCAAAGCGATTGTCCCCCAAGGCTGGGACCACAACTGTGGTCAGTAGAACCCTCCTGGGGTGGCTTTGTGGAAGGGGATCCTGGGAACATGGTCACTGATGGTCTTGAGGTTTGGGAAGTTAGGTGAGGTTGCTCGACTCGGACCTCAGAGAATGTGACTCCCCCAGGCAGGGAGGGTGGGTTGGCAGACTTCACAGTCACATCTCAGGCTGAATGACCCCTGTGGGGTCCTCCCTATCCCTGTGAGTCAGGGAGGACAGAGGGACTGGTCCAGCCAGGTGGTAATGCAAAAGGATCTCTCAGCTAGAGCAGAGCACTAAAGGAAGCTGGTGGAGAGCCCTCTGAAGGCTCCAGGTGCACCCAGGACCTCCCTGCCCACCCCCATCAGAGGACAATGAGCCTCTAAAGTGAGTTCCCAGAGCCCCATTAGGAAACGGACCGTAGCCTGGATCCTGGGACTGTGTAGTTAAAAAGGTGTCAGAAGAAGATGGTATCATTAGAACCTTAAAAATGCAGAGTGTTTCCAGGAGATGACTTGCTCACAGGCAGATCTGAAGAAGGAAACAGATGCAAGACCAAATCAGTGAGGGTATTGTACCTTCCAGGTTTTCTGAGGAAAGGCCGTGACTTCCTGCACTTTCTAGAAATGGAACAGAATGTACTCAAGGCCAGCCCTGAGACCCTGAGGCCATCAGTTCCCACCTGAACCCTCCAGTGGCCTGAATCCCTGAGTCCCTTCTTCCCCTGCCTATCAACCGCAGAGGAAATCTACCTTAAGAGAAGCTAATGTTGGACATCAGATTTTTAAAATATAGTTAGATCAAAACAGCATCAAACATCACAAAGTAGTTTGGGGGGTAAGAAAAGCTGAATTTGTCAAATTACTCAAATTTTTTGATGTTAGGAAAACAGCCAGTAAGTAACATTTTAAAAAAATCAACATCATCATGGGGAGGCTATGGAAAAATCAAGATTTTAGTCCAAGCGCTTCTTGGACACTCTTCAAATTCTTCTCATTGCCCCATTAGGATTGCAAGTCCTACTAAGGAGCCTGCTGACTAGAATTCCTCCCCAATGACATGGCTTCAAAGGAAAAATGCGGTTCTCCCTCTCTTGGTTTCTCCCCCACCCCCAGCATCTTCTTCCCACCTTCCTCTGACTTTATTAAGTACCTACCGTATGCCTGGCAAATGGTAGGGGATGCAAAGGCAGAGCCTGCTCTTGAAGAGTTTGCGTGTTAGCTGTTGAGCACCATTGGACCTAAGGTTCACATGAAAGGTCAAATGACAGAAGAAAGAACTCACCAGAGGGGCCCAAAGAGCGTGGCTAGAGAGGAGGGCAGAGAGCCAGGGGGCCAGGGCAGGCCATGATGGAGGGGAAAGGGGGCCACGAGGATCTCCCAGGCTGAGGGATTTCCACTGGGAAGGACGTGAGTGGGGGCGATGGGCTTGGGGTATGAGGGGCAGGGAGCCCCGAACACAGGCGGCAGGGCTCAAGGTGCTGGAAGAACCAGAAGTAGGATCGGAGATAGGGCAGTAAGGAAAGACAAGTGAAATACAAAGGGACCGTGGTGAAGATGAGGGAGAAAACCCAGCAAAGCTTCAGAGATCAAAGGCGGGGAGGCCCAAGAAGCTCATGGTTCTTGGAATAACGGGCATGATAGCCACTTATATCCGCATTGGGTTGTTTTTTTTTTTTTTAATCTTTTATACATTTTTACATTGACTGTCATGACATTTTGCATTATTAACATGGGATTCTTGGCAATTGTGGGAGGGAACAGTGCCTTCTTCTACAAATGGAGACACTGATGTTCAGAGTAACCAGCCCCGTGTCACCCCTGGAAGGCAGGGAATGGGGAGCCCAAAGGGAAAGAACCACCGACTCCAGGAGTGGAAGGCAAGGTCAAGGGAGGTTTGAAGCATCAGACCTGCCTTTGCACCTTGGTTCCTCCACTCACTGAGAGCCCTCCGCACCTCAGCTTCCTCTCCTGTTACGTGCGACTCATAGTAACACCTCCTCACACATGGCTTGTGAGGATGAAGTCTGCCCAGGTGAGTCAGCGCCATCACCCGTAGTGAGTAGGAGCTCTATTTACTGTCACTTTTAGAAGGTTGAATCCCGTCTCCAGAGGGGCTCGGTCCAGAGAGAGCCCATCTGCAAACCAGTCTGCTGTGTTCAAGGAGGGCGCACGGGTACTTGTGGAGAAGGAGGCCAGTGAGAGGTTCAGCCGCTGCCTCAAGCCCCGACGGTCCTGTCAGACTGAGGTCGCAGAGACCAGGGCCACTGTGAGCAACACCCACAGGGCACCTTGTCGCAGACACCAGCCGCCTGTCTCAGGAAGCTCCAAGCTCCAATCGGTTTTCCAGTGACTCGTTGAAGCTACAACCCTAGTGTTCCCCTCATTCCTTGTGAATTGGAAATTAGCCATGACCAGTTCTTAACAGCCCAAAACCCCACGTAAAGCTGCCCAACACTTACAAAGCTCTCACTGCTGTCTGCAGGTACAGCTTTTGCAGCGAAAGCTCCGTGAAGGAGGACGTTCTGCTCACCCTCATGCCCTGTTAATGTCCAGGCGCCATCCGGCCACTGTGTTAACAGCAATAAAAACCACTGATGCATCGACCCACTCACAACGTCTGTCACTGATGTCAGCTGCCCCTGTGGGGACATTGGGAGTAGCTCATTTAAATAAGTCCTGAGTGTTTCCAGACATTTGGGTTTCTTACCACTGACTTCTGACCACGCACCCCCTTCTTCCCAACTTCCGTGGGCCTTGCGCTCACTGTCTGCTCCTCACCTCAGGGGTGTGGCATAGAACAACTGGAGGATGGGCGTTGGGGGCCTCAGCAGAGCCTTTGGCCCTGTCCCTCATCTTATAAGTGAGGAGGACATGGAGGCCCAGAGAGGGGGAGGTGGCTGTTCAAGCACAGAGTGAATTGGGGTCCCTTGGGGGCTGCAGGTCCGTGCCCCTGACTCTGATCAGTCACCTTGAGGGATTATGGAAAGGCCATGCTGCGACGTGGCCTCCTTGTGGTGATGGAGCTACTCGGCAGCCCCGCCTCTTGGTGAGGTCTAAGATGCCCCAGCATCCAGAGATGGCATATTTGCTGAGCACCGACAGGCTTCCAGCCCCCACTCTTCCTGGGCCCCAGCAGGGGCCATCTCAGGGCAGGGCTCAGCACGGAGGAGGGATGGCTTCTGAGAGGAGTGCCTGGGGCTCGCCCCTGCTGAGGAGGGACTTCTCGGTCATCCAATCAGCTGGGCCACTGGGGAGCTCTCAGCCAATCAGACCTTGCCATGAGCCCCACCCACATAGGAGAAGGTATCCTTCAAAGTGGCCCAGCCTATCCCATAATCATTCCCTGGAGCTTTTGCAGGACCAGGAAGGTCACCACCTCCCCTGAGTGACTCCCTTTTTGGTCACCAGACCTCACAACCCATCACGACAGTTTCGGTGCCTTGGCCTCTGTTCCTCACCATTGGTGGTACATCAAGCTCTGACTGAGCTTCAAACTTGAATGTGACTGGACTCGAGATTGTTCCTTGAAAGCAGATGTTGGGGTAAGGATAAAAGGAGCGACTGCAGTTAGCGTCTCACGGTGAAGGGCACAAGGTGAGTGCTCAATCACAGTGGTAATGAGGAGGGTTTTGAAGATGACAGCGGTGGTAGGGGGACGTGCAGGATCTTGCGTAGGGGCACCGAGCAGGAGAACACGAAGCCTGGGGCTGAGGCCCCTTTGTCACAATTTTGCCCAGCGCTGGCCTTGAACCCACACCCTGAACAAGGCAGCACCATGTTGGCAGAGAGCTCAATTAGTGGAATGTAGACTCTGCAAACACCACCAAAAGCCAACTCTGCACCAGCTTCTAGAACCTGAGGAAGCAGACTTGGATTCAGTCCTGGAGGTGTGCACAGTAGCAGGGAGCCCAGCACCTAGATCAACACCACCATGCCACCTGATAGTGCAAAAAGGCAAGCATGTCCCGGGACAGGGTGGTCCAGGAGCTGGAGGAGCAAGATGAGGAAGGCTCCGGGGAGCTGTTGGTTCTAGGCCCAGGTCTGCAGGAAGATGGCCTACTGAGACTGCAGGCTGGGAGGTCAGCTAGGAGGAGGAGGCCTTGCAGCTATGCAGAGAAGAGGTGATGAGGATCATATGAGGGTGGCAAGTGGAACTGAGTTACAGCGGCGTGGGTGGGCCTTTCGGTTGGCCATGAGAGCCCTTCTCTTTGGTCAAGGACAGCCTGCTTCTCCTGCTCCCCAGACTGACAGAAATGGCCAAAGACTTGGGGGAAAATTATTTTAAATCAAAGAGGAAACTGAGAAAAGGTATGCGGTACAGAGGGAGGAAGCCAGTTGGGGAGAATCCTCAAGGCTGTGGACCACATCATGAGCACTCAGCCCAGGCACTGCCTTGAGCCACAGGAGACCTGGGGTGGCCTGGGTCCCACCTGCAGCTACAGTGGTGGCCATATGCACCAGGGGCAGGGGAGCAGCTGATGGAGAACCCAGCTGGAGTGGGGCAAGGCCCCAGCTCTCTCCTCCCACGTCCTTTTCCTCAAATGCGTGTCCTATTATTGGATACACAGCTGGGAAAAAACTCCCAGGAAGGCAGAGAACAGCAGGTTCCAAGATGCCTGCTGTGAATTTTGGCTACTTATCAGCGTGGTTATGGGGCATCTACTTCCTGACACCATGGGGGAGACCAAGCTCAGCCCCATAGATCTGCAACCCAAACATACCATCTCGGGAAGAAAGGGAGTTTGGGGCTCTCTGTAATTACCTGGGGGTCCATCTGCAGTGTCCGTGTGGCCCAGGCCAAATCTGGCCCACTTTCCAGATTTCAGGGACTACTTGGGGCCAGTTTGATTGGGCTTCTTTTTTTTGTTTGTTTTATTGTTTATATAACAAAAGTGGTACAGTGGGGTGATGAAAATATGCCATATTCACATTCAGTTTATTAGCATAAAGCTCAGAGGACACTCAGTCTGGTTGGGAGCAAGGGAAAAGGCACTGAGCTAACAGTCAGGAGTCTAGTCAAGCCACCTTCCAGTCAAGGTGAACTTGAACAAGGGGTTTCTGTAGAGGCTGCTTTTAGGACCACAGGCTTCAGCAATGGAAACTTGATCAAGACACAAGGGTTCGGGGCGCCTGGGTGGCTCAGTCGTTAAGCGTCTGCCTTCAGCTCAGGTCATGGTCCCAGGGTCCTGGGATCGAGCCCCGCATCGGGCTCCCTGCTCTGCGGGAAGCCTGCTTCTCCCTCTCCCATTCCCCCTACTTGTGTTCCCTCCCTCGCTGTGTCTCTCTCTGTCAAATAAATAAATAAAATCTTTAAAAAAAAAAAAAAGACACAAGGGCTCACAGCGACCACTGAGCTGAATGCACACAGGCTCATTAAGCGACCCACCTCATAATAGCTATAGGTCCTAACTGACCAATTACAACCAGGCACAGTTCCTAAGATTACCAAAAAAAGGGACCATTCCATTGCTCCCCATCCCCTCTCGCTCTGCCCTATAACCGTGGCCCCTCACCACCGCCTCGTGGTAGTCGGTCTCTCCTTTGCTGTCCTGTCCTTCATTCCCTTGCAGTGTATTCAGTAAACTTTTTGTCCTGCCTTGCATGAATTCTTTCAATGCCCGCACCACTGGCCCCCACCCAATGGGGACGCCCCACATTTGGCGGTCCCCCCATCCGATCGGAGAGCCGCACCGTTTCCACCTGTCAGATGGAGGCCACAGCCCAGAGCCCTGCCTTCCTGGTACTGTTGTCTTAGGGATCTAACCAGAGAAGCAACAGCACCACAGGAGTGTAGGCGCTGTCTTGAAGTCAGGGCGCTGCGAAGTGAGCGAGGCAACCTAAGGAATGTGGCCACCGTTGGGCTGGACTCAGAGCTACCAGAAGGCTGCAAGCATGCCCCCAGGCCCTGAATGCGCACGCTCTGTCCCTGGAGCCTCCGAGGACTCCAGCGGGGGCCAAGGCCCGGCCATCCTGGCTGCAAACCAGACTCACCTGCACTCACTTGGGACCTGGGAAAAGGGAGGTGGGGGTTCATCCCAGGCCCCACCCTAGCCGGGAATAATCTCAGTCCCAAGCGTTTGGTTTGTTTCTTTTTTTTTTTTTTTTTAAGATTTTATTTATTTTTTTTTGAGAGAGCACAAGTAGGCAAAGAGGCAGGCAGAGGGAGAGAGAGAGAGAGAGAGAGAAGCAGGCTCCCCGCTGAGCAGGGAGCCCGACGTGGGGCTCGATCCCAGGACCCCGGGATCATGACCTGAGCCGAAGGCAGCCACTCAACTGACTGAGCCACCCAGGTGCCCCTGGTTTTTTTTTTTTTTAAAGCTCTCAGGTGATTCTCACGTGCAGCCTATAAAACTCCACCATGACACAGTAGTTTCATGATAAACATGAGTCTCTGGTCGGCTCCCACGGTTCCGGGCATATACTCTTCTCTGAGAATTTATTAATTTTGTGTTTTTATTTTTTAAAGTTTATTTATTTATTTATTTATCTGAGAGAGAACGCATGAGCAGGGGGGAGGGGCAGAGAGAGAGGGAGAAGCAAGCTCCCTGCTGAGCAGGGAGCCCAATGTGGGGCTCGATCCCAGGACCCTGAGAACATGACCTGAGCCGAAGGCAGCTGCTTAACTGACTGAGCCACCCAGGCGCCCCTTGTGTTTTTATTTTGATGAGAGTCTAGTTTTTTAACCAGTTATAGAGACCAAGTTTTCTTTGTTGTAGTCATTTGCAGCAAGACCTTGGTTGCCTGAGTTGATGTGCAATGAAATGAGGTTGAGGGAATGTTCCAGGGACTTGTGAGAACCTTTAGCGAGGGTGACATCCATGCATTTATTTACTCAGGCCTGAGTATGATTTGGGTCTGAAAACGTGGGAGAGACATCCAGCTTCCCAGCTTTGAGAGCAGTTTGTCCCCAGACCTGGAGAGGAGGAGCATCTGCACCCTGAGAGCGGTGGAGGAGGACGGTCTGGGGGGACCTGGGGGTCTCTGGGAGCAGGGGATGCAGAGCCATCCCTGACGGGGGAGCCACAGGTGCAGGAGCTCAGAAGAGGACACAAGCAGGTCCGTTCCAGAACCGTGAGCCCTTCCATCCAAGCAAGTGCAGGGTGGGAAGGCAGTCTGGGGAGCAGCAGGAACGGCGCTGGGCAGAGGCCCCTCGGTGGCCATACTAGTCTGCTCCGGCTGCCCTCACAAAGCACCACAGACCGCGCCCTTCAACCACAGAAACTTCTGTCCCGGTTCTGGAGGCTACAGGCGCAGCCAAGATGTTGCAGGGTTGCTTCCTCCCAGGAGCCGTGAGGGGAGAATCTGTTCATGCCTCCTTCCTTCGGGCGGTTGCCGGCACTCTTCGTGTTTCTTGGCTTGCAGAAACTCCACCCCAATCTCTGCATGTTCACGCAGCGTTCTTCCTGTGTGTCCGCGTCTTTCTGTCCAAATTTCCCCTTTTGGCAAGGACAGCAGCCTATTGGATTAGGACTCACCCTAATTCCCTCATTTATCTCTGTCAAGATCCTATTTCCAAATAAGGTCATATTCTGAGGTCCTGGGGGTTAGGACTCCAACAAATCTTGTGGTGAGGGACATAGTTCAACCCACAACCTCGTATACCCAGCTTCGGAGTTTGGACTCTGCTAAATTCTGACCCCTGTCCACCAGATACCCCCAAGTTATTCTCTTTACATACAGCCCAAATTACATAACCAGCATACAAGTTCCTCGGTGTGCTTTTTCCTCTTCCTAGTGCCTTCGATCATTTGTAATTATGTATTCACTTGTAGGCGATCAGTGCCTGTGCCCCATGGGGCCGTCAGTCCCAGTCCCATGAGGGCAGGGAAGGAGCATGCTCTGTTCACTGTTGTACCCTCAAGGCTGGAAGGGCATCCAGCATGTCGTAGCCACACACAAATGAGCATGAGTGAGTGAGAGAACACATCAAACATGCCGCTGAAGGCAGCAAGGAGCCACGCACGGGATCAAAGCCCGGAGGAAGCTGGGGGAGGCACCAGGGAGGGGAGATGCATCGGCCTAGAGAGAAGGGAGACCAGCTGCTGCAGGGCAGGGGGAATGCAGGGGAGGGGACAGATAAAGGTGGTGCTGAAGGAGAGGAGGAGACCAGCTTCAACAGACCTCAGGCTGTTAGGAGAAGGAGGACCCAAGCCGTCCCCTTCCCCGGGCAGCTGCTCTACCAGCTGGATGGTTCCCCCAGGCCCTGACCCTGGTGCCTGCCAACATGTGGACAAGAAATGTCTTTTCCCACAGGTGCTGGCCTTCCCTTCCTTCCCGGGGCAGACAGCTGGCAGAATGTTAGAACCTCAGAACCTCAGGCCTCCAGAGAGGAGAGGACAGGAGGGCTGTCTTGGGCCACCCTCCCAAAGAGACCGATCAGGCTCTGGGATGCTTGGGAGCACCCAGTAGGGTCGGCCCTCGGCCACTGGTGACTGTGGAAGGGGTGCCCAGCCCCCCTGGGGGGGCAACTTGGTGCAGGGACAATGTCCCTAAATTGAGAAATAAGTGCAGATATTGCCCAACCATGGCACAGAAGAGAGGGAGCCTGGGAAGAAATATTCCAACCTCTCTCTCCTCCTAACCTCTGATCTCCCTATGGTGCCTCTGGTTGGCTCAACCCAACCAGAAGGCCAAAGGCATGTAGCCTAGGGAGGCAATCCATAGAGCAGGGCACAGAGCAGGGAAGAGATGGCAGGAAAGATCTAGAAGTTATCCAGCCCAACAACCCAGTGAGTCATTAGCTTCCAATGTCCCATTCTTTCACCCAGCAAATGTTTATTGATTATCCCATAACAACCAGATACCGTGCAAGGCTCTAGAGACAGAAATGCCTATACAGAACTTGACCCTGCCATCAAGGCAAGATCCAAACAAATAATCATGGAAATATAATTACCAACTAGGATATGTTCTATGGAAAAAAAAAAAAAAGGACAGTGATAGATATAAAGAAGGGTCTGGTTCTGCTTTGGACATTGAAGAAGGCATCTTTGAGGATGTGACATTGAAGGGGAGCCCTGAGGGACGACTGATTTTAAGCAGGGGAAGAGTGAGGGTCATGGGTTTCAGGAAGAAACAGAATATGCAAAGACCCCGAGATGGACACTTTCAAGAGAGACAGCACATGACCCGCGTGCATGGAGTTCAGTGAGCAAGACTCAAGGTGAGGAAGGGGAGGAGAGCAAGGTCCAGGTGCCGTAAGGGCCATGGTAAGGAGTTTGGGTTTTCTCAGAGTAATGGGCAGCCACACTGCTGCCATTTCATGAGTCTCGGGCTTCCATTCAGTCTAATGTCATTCCAGGCTCCTCAGTGGGGTCCTTTGTGAGCCTTGGATCTGACCTCCTCTCTAAGCTGCTGGAGACCTCCAGAGGCAGCATTAAGCTGTGGGGGTCACTGAGGCACAGGCATCCCTGTGAGGCTTCATCATCACCTTACTTGTTCCAGAAACTTCTCTGAAGCCGACTCGAGATACGGAAGTTCAGTCCTTAGATTCCCTCAGCTCTGCGCTGCTCACCTCAGAGTTCTCAGAAGGCAGTGTCACCAAAAAAAAAAAAAAAAAGGAGCCATTTTTCTACACTCTTTCTAAACCTTCAGGAAATTGCTAGCAACTTCAGTGGTTCTGGGATTGGTCCAAGGGTAGGAGTGGAACGTGGAATAATTAGAACTCTCCCCCACCTGCCAGTGGGACTCTTTGGGAGAGTGTTTGGCAGCGTCTCCTAGAGCTAAGTATACACACACCGCAGGACCGGGCAATTCTACCCCCGGGTATAAGCCTGAGAGAAATGACTGTGTGTGTCTGCCTAAAAACTGGATCCAGACTAGCAGGTTTCTAGCAGCATCGTTCATCATAGTCCCAAACTAGAAGAAGCCACATGTCCACCAGTGAAAGAATGGATAACCCCACTGTGACATATTCACACAGAAATAAATCAATATAACACAGTAATAAAAAGCTAATAAAAAGTAATTAAAAATAATAAGGTAACCAATTAAAGTAACCGATTACTTAAACATGTAACAACATGGATATGAATCTCAAAAACGGGTTGTGGGAAAGAAGCAAGACCTTAAAGTGCACACACTGTATAATTCCATTTATAAGCAATTCTAGAACAGATCAAACGAATCCACAGTGATAGAAATCAAAGCACTGGTGTGGGCGTGATGCTAAAAGATCATGAGAGAAACTTCTGCCTGCTGGAAACGTCTTATATGTTGATCTGGGCCACTAACACAGGAGGACACATCTGTCAAAGCTCATTACGCTGTACTTTAAACTTAAGATTTCTGCACTGTGGTATATCTAAATTATACACCAATTAAAAAAAAAAAAATGGCAGGGCGGCACCTGGCTGTCCTCTCAGCAGTGAAGGAAGGACCTTCTTATCTCCAGGTCAAAGTACAGCTGATACAGCTCAGAAACGGTCTTAATATAAAGACTATGTTTCTAAATAAAGCCAGAGCTGAGCTGTGTTCGTTTTCTTCTTTTGAGCATCTCGGTCGTACGGCCAAGCTGGTGGAACGTGCGGACGTGTTTATGTGATACGTGTTTGTGAGAACCGAAGTTCGAAGCACGCAGGTGCACAGCCCTGGCTAGCCTCCCCTTCCTCTCCTCTCGGGAGGCCAAAGGAGAGGGCCGGGTGTAGAAGCCCCAGCCAACCCTTCTGGTACTGCACAGTAAGTCTCGGCCCCCGTGGGGCAGCTTGGTGGGGCTGCGGCGGCCAGAAGGATGCGGCCCTGGGGGCGGCAGGTGAGGGCCCTGCGGCGGGGAGACCCAGACACTGGGGGCCTCAGAGCAGTGTGTGTGCGGGCAGGGGGAGGCCCCAGGGGGCCCAGGTGCTGGGCTTTGGGTTCCACACACTGTGGGTCCTGTCTGGGCTCGGCTACCACCAGCCTCGAACCTGTGCCCAGGGGTGTCTATGTGTCTGTGTTTTTGTCCGCGTAGATGCTGCCTTCCTGGACCATCGGCCTTCTCCTGCTGGCCACCGTCAGAGGTGAGGATGCTGTTCCCCTCCCGTTGGGGAGAGAGTGACACTGCCTGGGTGGGCCTTCCGCCTCCACGAATAACAGCATTATCATTATTTCAAGAAAAGCAACTGCCATCCTTCAGGGAGGCGTGACTCTGTGGCAATGGGCTTGACACGGATGATCCCGGGGAATCCTGCTCCGTCCTGTTCTTCCTGCAGAGGCTCTAGGGACGGTGAGGCAGGTGGCAGAGGTGACAGCAGCTGGGGCAGGGGGAGGGGGAGGCGGCTTCGGCAGGCCCCCCACACCCTCGGTCCCTTGAGTGGCCAAGCGCATGCCCGCAGACTAATGTCACAGAGATGACCCTGTGTGACAGGCCGGCCAAATGAACCCACCCTCCCGCCCACGGCCCCCACTGTCTCTCCTCACATGGTCTCTGTCTCCCCAGCTCCGATCAGTCCCTCTCCTCTGGCCTCTGTTCAGATTCAGATACAGATACCAAGGTCTACTCATCCTCAAACAGAAATAACCTCCCTTACCACCACAGTCCCTGGAGCCTCCGGCCTGCTTACTTCCCATCACCCCCACCCCCGCAGAGGCCGGCCTCACACCCTTGCTGCCTCACTTCGTCCCATCAGGCAGAACCCCTCACTGCCTGGCTCGGCCCCCCAAACCCTGCTGGAGCATGCTTCCCGCAACAACAGGCATGGTCTCCTCGGGTCCTTACTGAGGCTTTCTTCCGCACCCAGACTCCCCCGCCTCGTCTCCTTGGCTTGTCCCCAGGCCCCCTCTGGGCCTCCCATCCCAGCCATGGAGCGAGACCTGGCTCCCAACAGCAGTCCGGGGTGGATGGGGCCGCATCTCAGGCCTCTCTGGGCCCTCTGGTCTCCTTTGCTGGTCTGCCGCCTCCTCCTGCCCCAGACTCGGGCAGCCCCCAGAAGTCACTCCCAGGCAACCCCACCTTTCTTTCTCTGCTTTGGAGCTTCCTCCTTGCCTAGCCTCTGGCCCCCCCACCCTCCTGAATTCCAGGACCTCCCAGCATGCCTCAAACTCACTTGTCCCAAACCAGGCTCAGACGTCACCTCCTACCCCCATCTCCCCACCTCTGCCTTAATTTCCACTGTCATCGGGGGTTAGGACACCTGTGACCTCCCCAGGCTCCCTGCCCCTGCACTGCCCCACCCCACACCCCCGCCTCTCCCAGGCCTCCCTCCTCAGAGTCACCTACACTAGGCTCTGCAGAACACCTTCGTGAAGCAGGGCCCCCACACCACTCACCGGCTCGACGCCCTGCAGCACTTCCCCACTCTCCCCCAACAGCCCAGGTGTCTTAACCTGGCCCCCAAGTCCCTGCACTGGCCACCGAGGCAAGCATTACTTTAGTCCCCCCGCTTCCCAGAGTGAATTCCCCTCCTTCGTTACTCCTTCCCTGTTACATTTCCTCTCTCTCTCAAGATGGGGTTTGACCCCGATCTGTCCCAGCCTCTCCTCAGCACCTAGCTGTAATCCCAATTAAACTTCACAGGTTCAAATCCTGGCTCCTCCGCTGGCCGTCCCCTGGGGCAGCTTACTCTGTCTCTCTGTGCCTCGGTTTCCTCATCTATAAAATGGGTGTAATAATACAACCTCCTTCCTCACGGGGCTGTTCTGAGTCTTCAGTGGGACAATACTGGTAAAGTGCTAGCATGGTGTCTGGTGCACAGTAAACAAGTATTAACTATCACCAGTTTTTGAATGAACGGCCAGCATTTAGCACCAGCACTTTAGGAGCTGAGGAAGCCTAAGACAGAGACCCACTGCAATCCTCCGGATTTGATTATGTCACCCTCAGTGACAATTTCTTGCGGAAATGTGCATGTTGTAGGCAGAGAAAGGAGTGACATTTATGGTTATGTGCCTTATCAGAGGCATGGGTTGAGCCCCTGCTCCATATAGTATGATGCAACAATAAACCATCCCTGTTCTTTAAAAAATTCACCTTTTAGGAACAACAGGGAAAATCTGAAAGAGCAGAGAATAATTTGGCACAAAAGTGTGTGTAAAAGGATGACATGAAGTTATGTGCATTGGACAAATACCCACAAATGCCTACTGCGTGCATGGCCGGCGGTGGATGTAATGGAGAGGTCAAGGGGAATCAAGAGGCACCATGCCACAGATTTTCACATTTGGATAATTACCTGATGCTTGATGAATATACGTCCAAGGCCGTCCGGGAGTTTCCTGGGAGAAGTAGTTCTAAGGCAGAAGGGTCCCAGGAATTCTCAGTGATTCCCCGACTGGCCAGATGATAAGGGTTAAACAGCATTAAATGTGCGATTCCCAGCACCCCATCCTAGGGAGTGAGGTGAATCAGAATCTCTGAGGAAGGGGCCTGGGATTGTGTAGACACACATAGTCACTCCCAGCCCCCAGGTGATTCCTATCACCACGGAAGTTTGGGGAACAACAGCTGGCAAAGGTGAAGACCAGTGTTGGCCATAGCCAGGCCTGGGCTCACCCTGAAGAATCCTCTTGTGTAGCTGAGAATACAGTGCTCCTTTCCAGAACCTCACAAGTGCCCTGTTCGTTGCTCTTCCTGCCCCAGGAAAGGAGATCTGTTATGGACATCTTGGCTGCTTTTCCGATGAAAAGCCATGGTGCGGGACCCTTCAGCGGCCTTTAAAGTTATTTCCCTGGGATCCCAAGGACATTGACACCCGCTTTCTCCTGTACACAAATGAAAATCCAAACAACTTCCAAGTAAGAGTGGGTGTGGAAACACTGCACGGTGGGTGGATTTGGGTGCCCACACTGGAGCTTTCACATGGTTGTCTAAAGAAAAAAATGCACTGCCTTGGAACTTTGCAGATGATGCTTCCTCGCCAGTGTTAGACCTAGAGCCAACTTAGCTCTCAGGATCACAGACCACTATGCATAGCTTAATGAAATCTCTGGACGCCCAACCCAGAAACTAACACATCCACGCACACCCGTGCACAGACCTTCAAAAGTTTCCCAGCTGCGGTTTAGCCCGTTCCTGGGAAAGTATGAGCAGCATTTATGGAGAAGCCCAGGCCTGGCATTCCCTGGGAGGGTCTGTCTTCTTCCTGCACCAGGCAGGGGTGGGAGAGAAGCCCCTCAACGGGATGGAAATGGGGAACTATGAATCCTTCCTGAGGAGCCAGAAGACAGATAGGAAGAGGGGAAACTTAGCCACAAGAGACAAAAGGTGGGGACCCTCGGGGCACCCTTCAGTTCCCAGAAAGCCTACCAGGTGGAAGCAGGGCAGGCTTCCTGCTGGTGGTCAGAAGTGACCAAGAAGGACATGCTCAGAGTCCAAGCAGCTCCCAGTTCCAGTCCCTGAGAGGTTTCAGAGAGCTGGTGTCTATCTATAGGTCCCTGAGGTCACCCACTGTGGGGTTCTAGGGGACCAACGCCCTGCTCCCAGCTCCCAACTGGGAGTCTGCTTGGACGCGGCTATGGTGCTGTTTTTACTTTGTGATCCTTCTTCAGGCATTTTGCCTAGCACTTTTTTGTAATTAAACCAGCTGATCACTGCCACTGATCTAGCCACGGTCGAGGCTTCCAACTTCCAACTAGACCGCAAGACGCGCTTCATCATCCACGGCTTCATAGACAAGGGGGAAGATAACTGGCTGACGGACATGTGCAAGGTAGGGGTCCCCCCCACCCCGCACCTAGCCACTCCAGATGGAGATCAGCACCCAGCACCCAGATTCAAACCCCGCAGCCCCAGGGTCTCCGAGGCTGGGAAAGGAAATACTCAGGGAAAGAACTGTCCTTTGCAAAACCACCAAGGAAAGCCTGGATTCCCAGGGTATCCATTGTCAAGTTCTCCCAACCCAACAACTTCTGGCCAACCAGCTCCTCTTGAGGCTGAAAAGAACCAGAGTGCAATCAGAAAATTCCAGAGGTGGAGACTACAGCACATTTCCTGACATTTTTCTTTGATGCTTTATGTAAAACCCTTGGGTGACAGGAAAGCACTTAAGTTTACCTTCTAGAGCTTTGCTATCCAATAGACCATTCTGTGCTGATGGGAATGTTCTGTATCTGCACTATCCAAATCAGGAGCTAGGGTCAGGCTAGAACACCTAGAGTATTGTTGGGAACATAAAAGCAGCACTACCCCGGGATTCAACTATCTAGTGTAGAGGTCCACAAACTTTTCCTGTAGGGAACCAGGTAGCAGATACTTTAGCATCTGTGTTCAATTTGGGTCATATGGGTCATATGGTTTCAACTCAACTCTGTTTTAGCTCAGAAGCAGAGATAAACAGTAAGTAAACAAATGGGTGTGGCTTTTTCCAAGAAAACTTTATCTATAAAAGCAGGTGGATTTGGCCCTACCTTGATAAGTCTGCTAACCCCTGATCTAGTAAGTGATCTTTTCGATCTGGGTGTGTCACTAAGTATCCGTGAGACCTTAGACAAATCATTTAATCCATTCCGAGCCTCAGTTTCCGCATCTGTTAAGTGAGGATAAGCATACCCAGTCGATAGTGATGTGGCAGAAGTGTGGACAAGTGCAAGGAATCAGGCTCTGGCACAACTAGGAGCTTGACGGGTGTGAATGCCTATCTCTGGAGTGTCCAACCTGTGGCTGTTGATAAATTGGTTTCTCCCTCTTGCTTGTCTTCCCCAGAAAATGTTTAAAGTGGAGAAGGTGAACTGCATCTGTGTGGACTGGAAACGCGGGGCCAAGACACAATATACCCAAGCCGTCCACAACATTCGCGTTGTGGGAGCACAGATAGCTTTCTTCATACAAAATTTGTCGGTAAAACCCTGCCTGGGCCACATCCTGTGGGTGGCGGGCAGGGAGGAGAGAGAGGGGCACGCAAACACCACCTTCGTCGGACCTAAGACACACCCTAAGGAACCCCCCCCCGCCCCCCCCCCCGGCCCCGGGCTGGGGCCAGGCCTGGAAGCCCAAGGAGGGCCTTTTCTAAGGTGAAGTTGCACCCTTCCTCCCTCCTGAATTGTCCCGAAGACTCCTACTTATGGGACCCGAGGCAAATTAACCTCTCTGAGGCTCAGTTTCCCCTTCTGAAAGAAAGCCTTCCCTGTATGCTCTTCTGGGGACTCCAGAGCACGCTGGGCTGCCAGCTACTCTCAGGCCAGATGAGTCTTCATTCTCAGACAGCCCAGGACGGAAGGCCCCTTACAGCCTTCTGGAAGGTCTATTCTGGAGAATCCCAGAGCCAGGCCCACTACCCACGCTCTCCCAGGGATCGGGGAGGTGGCCCCGCGGCGGGGTGCGGGTGGCAGCAGACAGCGCACGGCGGTCCCCGCCCGGGAAGCCTGCAGTTGACTCGGTGGCCGCTGGTCAGCACTGTCGCCCCGCGCACAAGTCGGCCCGCGGGCCACGCAGACTGCCGGGCCGGGTCGCGCGGTCGCAGGCGGCGTCCTGATCCGGGGGGTCGGGGGGAGGGGAGATCGGGGCGGGGGGGCAGATCGGGGGCGGGGCTCCTCGCGAGTTTCCAGCCCGAGTCCCGTCCCCATCCCCGAGCCCCGCGCCCGCGCGCATCCCCTGCCCCCCACAGCCCCGCCGGCGGGACCTGACGCGCCATCCGTCCGCAGACCGTGCTGGGCTACAGCCCGGAGGACGTGCACCTCATCGGCCACAGCCTGGGCGCGCACGCGGCGGCCGAGGCGGGCAGGAGGCTGGGCGGCCACGCGGGCAGGATCACAGGTGCGCAGCGCGCGGCCCCGACCGGGTGCGCGCGGCCGGGGCGAGACGGGAGCGCGGCCCACGCAGGGGCCCCGGCCGCGCGCACCCCTCCCCCGCCAGCGGGCGTGGGGGGTAGGTGGCGCCCCCACTGGAATCAGAAGGTAACTGTCCGTGTTTTCATGTGTATTAGAAAATACCTGATTGTAAATAAAAATACATTTATTTTTTAAAAAGAAAACTATAACTAGAATATTAAGCGCCTGACTTCAGGGTTATTATTGCAGGAGTAATATAATAATAATAATAAAACTGATTTTTTAAAATTAATTCATCCGTGCCGCAAATACGTGTGCTGTGCCATGCACAGGCAGAGAATGAGAAGTGGCCACCTGAAACCTGCCACATCGGAGGTGCTCAGTAAATACTGAATAAATGAATGAGTCACTTGGCAAAAATGAACGCGTACAAGACAGACACGGACAACTACTTATTTTGTGCCGGCAAATCAGCATGTGGCTTTGGCAAACAGTTCAATTCACAATGTAATGAATGTCTCCTTTGCTCGGGGTGCTGTGCTGGTGTCGGGGGAGGGATAAGGGGATCATAGTTCATGTTTCTGTAGAGGTTTTCAGTTTGCAAAGTCCTTTCTCTTCCACCTTTTCATGGGGGTTTCACAACAACCCTGTAAGAGAGTGGTTGTTATTCCCACCATCCGGACAAGGAAACTGAAGCTCAGAGCGGACAGGTGTTTGACCTTGAGCAGAAAACCAGGGCTAAATATAGGTGCCTGAGTCCCGGGTGCCGGTGGGTTCCACCCTCTGCCTCTCTTCAAAGATGAAGTGGCCACAGCGCATTTCAGGAGATCCACCGTCTAGTCCAGGAGGCAGAAGATTAAGTAGGCAAGTCAATTCAGAGCCAAATTAATTAAACACAAAATAATCCTATACAAAGTTGGTGGTGTGCGCTGAGAAAGGAGAGGCTAAGTTTTCCCTGAGGAGGTGTGTTTGAGCCCGGTCTTGGAGAGAAGAGATTTATTAGGGGAGGATGTGGGGAAGTGAGCAGCGGGTGGGGGTAGCGTAAGCAGCCGGAGGGGACAGACAGTGTGGGGACAGGGGACTGAGTGGAGCTGGGCAAGGCCAGGGAGCTTGCAGTCTTGGAGAGCTGTGGCCGAATAGTAACAGGTGAAGGTAAAAAGGACAAAGGAGATGAGGGGGCAAGGGGGCCCCCTAGATCCTGCTCAGAGTCAGGCACTGGGGACTTCTGGATGTTTGTTGACAGTCAGTGACCCCACTTCTGGCCTTTCTATCTCAACTTCTCTCTCCTGAGCAGACCGGGAGCTACAGACCCAATTCCCCAAGTCACGGCTGCTGAGGTCTGGGACTCTTGGCCCAGGAATCCCCATGGATTTTGTGGGTAGAGGGTTTAGAGCCTGGTTCGTCTTAGAGTGTGGCCTAACTACTCACCTCCCCCATTTCAGGACTGGACCCCGCACAGCCATGCTTCCAGGGCACGTCTGAGGAGGTTCGGCTGGACCCATCTGATGCCATGTTTGTGGATGTGATTCACACGGATTCTGCTCCCATCATCCCCTTCCTAGGTGGGTTCCCCACTGCACCTCCTGGTGACCAGCTGTGACTGATGCGAGTGGGTCCAGGTGCACCCCACACGCATACCACAAGGCTAAGCACAGGACTACCTCAGGCACCAGCCACAGACAGGCAGGACGGTGCCAGTGGGATCGAACTGCCTGCTGGCCCAGGTAGAACCAAAAACACTTCTACAGCCTGGAAGGCTGTCATCAGTCTTCAAATCTTTAGTCCTTTCAATCTGCCAATATCCAGAGGGACAGTTAAAATTCTTATTGATGTTTGACTTGTACCGGCAAAATGCAAAAGTTAATTTTTGAATTTTTTTTTTTTTACTTCTTTTGTCAAAGCTATGGTTACTAACAGTTTGTTTTGTTGGAGATGAAATATATCCTTTTATCTAGTTCTTCTAAAGTCAATGTTCTTTTTTCATTATATTCTTATACAACCACTCACAAAACGTGCCAGTGAAAGCATGTTTTTAATGAAAATTATATCATTTATTGAGTGTTTACCATGCGCTGCTTTGAACATTTTGTATACATCAGCTCATTAATCGTAACAACCCTAAAAAGTGGGTATTATTATTACGATTTCACTGCCAGAGGGAAGGAGGCTCCACAAGGTCAAGGCCAAGTAATTGCCCAACATGACAGAGCCTATAGGTAGAACCAGGTTGTGATCACAGGTCTATATGCTTCAAAAACCAAAACTCCTACCATTGTGCTGGGCTCTCAGTATAGCAACATAATGGAATGTGTCTCAGCATAACAATATAACATAGAAGTAAAAATTTTTAAATGAATACGGTAATAAAAATTGCACCAGTCCTGATATGTATCTGCTGGTACATAGTGGTGTCAGGGCATGATGGTACCGCTCAGGGTCTCCCCAAGACAGACAGACAGACAGACACACGTATACATACAATACATCTGTGTGCATGCTCGCCCAGAGCCCACCTTCCCCCTCATCTCTCTTCCTGTGTGCTCTCTTCCCTTCTTGAAGTCTTGCAAGTGCCCATTTCTGAGCACTTTCTGCAGAGCCACAGACAGGGTGGCTAGGCCGAGGAGAGAATTTGCCAAGAAGGTTCTCGCTGTGGCTGGAAGGAGCTGAACGCTGTCTGTGACCACAGCCTACCATTGGGACCACTCACCTCCCTGCTCCCCTCTGCTTACAATATTTCAGGTTTTGGAATGAGCCAAAAGGTGGGCCATCTGGATTTCTATCCAAACGGAGGAAAGCAAATGCCTGGATGTCAGAAAAATATCCTTTCAACCATCGTTGACATAAATGGCCTATGGGAAGGTACGTAAGTTAGAGAAGCAAGACAGCTCCTGTTCCACTTGGGGAGAAACGGTGCGTGCTCTGTGCCAAGCATTTCCACAACAATGACATGAGGTCTTTACTCTCATCAGCCCCATTTTACAGATGAGGAAACTGGGTCAGTACAGTTACAAAACTTGCCCAAGGCTACCCTAGATTTAAGCCCAACTTCTGGCTGCAGAGCCCCGACCTTGTGCCCCTTCCTGCACCGTCGTCCACTTGTCAGGATGCTGAGGCAGGAGGGGACCAGCCCACTGGCAAAGGCCCAGCTTGGGTTTTGGCCCTCCGTCCTCCGTGCCTGTTCTTTGAAGGACTGCTCGCTGGGTATAAACAAAGATCTGAGCGGCTTAGACTTTCTTGCCATTTGCTCTGGTCAGGTTCTAGGCACAGAAAGGAGCTGAGCTGGTAGGAAGACAAAGAGGGGGACGTGCTCTGCGGGTTTGGGGAGAGTGTGCTGGAAGCAAGAGGCCTGGGCTCTGGGGGATGAGCCTTGTGTGGACTTCTGTTCATCTGAGAGGGCGGGCTCAGTGCCCCGAATAGGAGGTGACCTAAAGCATCATCTGGGCTCGCTGCCCTTGTTCTGACCTTCAGCTACTCTTGTCGCCCAGCCCTGAAACCGGGCTTCACTGTCCTTCCTGAGAGTGGAGGCTTTGAGTCTGTGATCATTTCATTTTAGGATTTATTTGTCTGAGCTGGGAGTTCCCCGAAGCCAGGGAATGTGTCAGGGACCTCCCAGACGCACCGGGGTCTAGCCCGAAGCAAGCAACCGTGCAAGTCCGTTACACGGGGCTCAGTGACCTTCGGTGGCATTTTTATATTTTATATAACATCAACATTTATATATGTTGATGTTAAAGAACAGGGTTGCTGAAGCCACAGGCGATATCCACTGACAGTACATGGTGCTTTAACCTCCTCAGGGCTCCGCGCCAGGTTACTCCGGGGAAGACACAGCTGTTCTGCTCCCTGGGAGACCACCAGAGTCACAGGGAGGGCTGCCCCCTCCCGGAAGTGCCGAGCAGGCCACACATAATGGGAGCCCAGGTTTAATTAAAAAGGCCGTTTAGAGTGAAGAAGCCCATGAACACTGGAGTGTGTGTGGACTGTGTGGAGCTCCGAGTTACCCAGGCTGAGCAGAGGACAGTGAAAGTTACTTGCTCCTGTAGGATGGGATCCCAGGGCAGCAGTTTCGGATGAAAGAAACAATTCCGTTTGAAACAAGTTCTGTTGTCTGGAGATGAGCGTTGGTGTGGGGCACACGGAACCAGCTTCTGCAGGAAGTTTCTGGGCTGGGGGGCATGTAGAGCCCAGAGCTGTGGGGAGCTAATCCCACTGCTGCTTCCCAGTGTGCCTTTCTCCCTGGGCAGGGAATGAAGCCACCAGACCCCCGCCCCCGAAGGGACCCCCAGCTACGTCTGCTGTTGCCGGGGATCACTTCATAGGAAGTTTTGTACCCAGTAGCTGGAGAAGTGAAAAAACAATTTTCCAAACAAGAGGGCTTTGGGTTAAAGAAAAAGATGGTGAATAAAATGCAGTGACAGAGTGGCCAGAGGCCACAGTAATCTCACTGTCCATTGCTTTTACCTTGTGCCTGGAATAGTAGGAAAGAAAGAGTTCTCAGCCTGGAGCCAAAGGCATGGGTAAGCCTGCTTCACTCAAAAGGCCTGTCCGGCATGTCCAGCTCGCAAACTGAGGCCCAGCCTGCAGGCAGAACGCAACCCCCAGCAGTATGTGATTGGCCTTCACAGTGACTATTTAAAAGTTGGAACGTACTGCTCCCATGTGAGCATGGAAAGATTTTCATGGAAAAGTCAAGATGCTAGCTACTCGTGAAAAATCAGAACAAGTAATCTGGGCCTTTACCATGCAATGACTGGCTGGGCCGTGTAGGGTCTCCTTAAAGGCTATTGCTATCCCCACCCCACCCCCCCTCTCTCTCTGCATATACATTTCTCACTGCCCCCTGCATGGCCCCCAGCCCCCACCATTCCTTCACATTACATGCCCGGCCCCAGATTTCCTCCTCGCGCCTACGTATG
Source organism: Leptonychotes weddellii (assembly GCF_054177405.1). Lineage (NCBI taxonomy): Eukaryota > Metazoa > Chordata > Mammalia > Carnivora > Phocidae > Leptonychotes > Leptonychotes weddellii. Next base: position 12,880,815 of record NC_138374.1, on the reverse strand, counting down.
TCCAAGTCAGTCACAGGTATTTCAGACTGTGCCCTGACACTCATCTTGGAGGGGATTCCTCGATCAGTCAGAGTGGTTCAGCCTTCAAAAGTGAAATGCGTCCTGTGAGCTCCGGTGGCCTTTGCTTCCTCAGGGACCCAAGACTTTGTGGCTTGCAATCACCTAAGGAGCTACAAGTATTACTCAAGTAGCATCCTCAGCCCCGACGGCTTCCTGGGCTACCCGTGCACCTCCTACAATGAGTTTCAGGAGGTAGGTCACACCAGGGCTGGGGGAAGATGCTGGTGGCCCTGTGGGCGGTGGGGGCTTTGTCCCTGTGGCTTGGCACAGAGCAGAGCTGTAACCTCATGAGGAACGGGAGGAGGGACCGGACGTGCTGAGCCTCAGGGAGACCTTCTCCCAGAAGCAGGGTGGGACCTGACCACTGGGCTTTCCCTAGATCCCAACTTTTTGTTCTAGAAGATTCCCAATCTACACAGGAGCCAAAAGAAGGACGCACCGATTGTTAACATGTAAATGTGTGCATATGTATAGTTTTCTTCTAAATTATGTGAAAGCAAACTCAAGACTTTACTCATAAATACATCCATCTCCTGAGAACAAGGTCATTCTCCTCTAGAACAATGTTCAAGAAAGTTAACACTGATACACTAATATTTTCTAATATATAGTCCATATTCAAACTTCTCCAAATATCCAAACAATGTCATCTAGAGCTGTCTTTCTTTTTCTTTCTTTCATTCGCCCTCTCTCTCTTCCTCCCTCCCTTTCTTCTCTTCTCTGCCTCTCTCCCTCCCTTCCTTTCTTCCCTTCTTTTTCCTGCATTGCATTTTTTTTTAATCTCCTTTAATTTCTCTCTCTCTTTTTTTGTTTTTGAGAGAGAGAGAGAGTGCACATGCGCAGGCAGGGAGGGGATAGAGGGAGAGAGAATCTTAAGCAGGCTCCACACCCAGCATGGAGTCCGACGTGGGGCTCAATCTCACGACCCTGAGATCATGCCCTAAGCTAAAACCAAGAGTCGGACACTCAACTGATAAGCTACCCAGGACCCCCCTTTTTAGGCTCCTTTAATCCAGAACAGCTCTCCATCTTTCATTGGTCTTCCAAGACATTGACAGTTATGAGGATTCCAGACCAAGTGTTTCGTAGAATAGCCCACAATCTGAATTTGTCTGGTTATTTCTTCGTGATTCACCGGGTGTTATCGAGTCCTCAGTGTATCACAACCAGAGATATTGGCATTCATTTAGTGACACTTTGTCTTATTATTTGATGACTTGCAGTTTGATTACTGTTTAAGATTAAAAAAATCTGCCAGATTTCTCCACTCTAGAAGTCCCATTTCCCCTAAGTGATCTCTGAGGTGATACTGTTCTGAAACAACAAACCAGTGCGAAGGGTTGAGCTTCTTACCCGAATCAGTTAGCACTTTGGAGTTGCAAACGTTTAAGGCTTCAAAATATTTTTTTCTCAAAAGTAAAAACAAAAATATATTTATACTCATACGTTTTCCTTTCAAAATTGATTTCGACCTTAACGTTCTCGGGTTGAACTAAGATCAGAAGGGCATCATGTTCAATCCCCAGGGTCTGTGAGTATTTGTTGTGCAGCCTTGGCCATGCTGGTTATTGCTGGGGCATGGATAATAATATACCCAGCCTCCAGCACGTGTCTTGTGCTTTCCAAATCGCAAAATAGCTCTGCATATCATGGAAGATGGATTTGGTGAGAGCAAAGAACAGAAGACCAGTGACACTATACTATAAAATGTTAGTCTGATCTGAACAGAGCAAACCACCTCCTCCATCCCCAACTAATGAGCTACCATTTGGGAAACATCACACAGGGATCAATTATATAATTCACATTAAAGTGAAGATGGTCATAGACCTTCTCTTCCTCTGCTCTTTTGAAGTAACTTATTTGTCCCATTTATTCCTCCTGGAAGATGTCTTGCATTTCCCTTCCATATTTTAATATTATTGCTTCCTGGATATGACTTGTCTACGCAACTATACTCCAAGTTTTCTGGGTACTTCTTTGGGTACATAGCAGGGCTTCATACAGTTCTGTGCATGATTCTGAGGATGAATGCATGGATGTATGGGTAGATGAATGCATGCATGTCAGTGAAGGGGTGGAAGGATGGATGGACGGTTCAATGGGCAGGTAGATGAGAGGATGGATGGGGGATAGATGGGTGCATGGGTAGATAAATAGGAAGATGGATGGGAAGATGAGTGATTCCACGAGTGACTGAGTGAGTCAGTCAAACAAGCAGTTTGTCAGTCACTAACAAGCAAATTATGTTTTTTTTTACCAGAATAGCTGTTTCCCTTGTCCAGCTGAAGGATGCCCCCAAATGGGGCACTACTCTGACCAATTTCTGGGGAAAACCAGTGCTGTGGGACAAACCTTTTTCCTGAACACAGGAGACAGTGGTAACTTTACTCGTAAGTTTCCATTTTACTCATTTAAAAACTCTTGCAAATAATTTGGAAGGTGTATCAGCCTAATTAGTCAGGACCCCTGCTAGCAACTGACAGAAACTCAACTCCAACCGGCTTAGCTGTAATAGAAGGTCATTATTTAACCAATAATCCTGATCAACGGAATGAAGTGCAGTGATTGGCACAGGCTGGTCACATTTTCATCCACCCCGTTACCAGAAAGGGTGAATCCATTAACAGAAGAAGAGGGTCATGTGGGCAAAGCCACTGTAAGTCAAGAGGTCATGCCCGTGATTATCTGCCATACAGATAATGTAGTCTCCCTACACAATCACGCATATATGCACGTGCACATGCACACGCACAAACACACACACACATAGTGTTTGTGTTGTTGTTTTGCCCAGCTTCTCACCAAAAACGTACAAGATAGTAAAATCATCAAGATTCATTTGTCATAAGTAATAATGCATGGTGGCTAAATAGAAGAGTGTTATTTTCCAAGGGAGTGATAAATTTAAAAATATGTACGTATAGCACTTTACAAAACACTTGTCATGTAATCCTTACAATAGTTAGGATGGAAGATAGCAGTTTGGCAGAATCTAAAATGTCTCATGTGCATATTTCTTCAACCCAGTCATTCCACCTATCAGACGTACCTTAGGGCAATGCTTGCATAAGAAGGTGTGCTCAAGGATGTTCACTGCAGCACTGTTTTTTTTTGTTAAGATTTTATTTATTTATTTGAGAGAGAGAATGAGATAGAGAGAGAGCATGAGAGTGGGGAGGGTCAGAGGGAGAAGCAGACTCCCTGCCGAGCAGGGAGCCCAATGCGGGACTCGATCCCGGGACTCCAGGATCATGACCTGAGCCGAAGGCAGTCGCTTAACCAACTGAGCCACCCAGGCGCCCCTGCAGCACTGTTTTTAATACCAAAAGTTTAGTGAGGAGAAACCTAGATGCCCACCAACTGGTAAACAACCAATACTGTATTAACCATTAAAAGCAAGGAGATAGTTCTATGTACTGAAGAGAAAAATCCTCTATAGTAAGTGAAAAGGCAAATGACCAAAAAACCATGTATCCCACAACATGTATCAGTCAGGGTCCCAACAGGAGAGAAAACTCATCGAAGAGGCTCAAATGAAGAGACTTTATTGAAGGGTCTACTTTGAGAGGTGTGGGCAAGGTTAAAGGAACAAACAAGGGACGCTGAGGCACCCAGAATCTGGTGGCTGTGGGGCTCCTGGAATGACACGTTATCATAGAGGGGGGAGTTACTGCCAGACATCTGGTACTAGAGCCAGGAGACAGCAGGGGAGCATGAGAGATGGGTCCCCCTCTTTCCTCCTGTCTTCTGATTTCCTGCACACATCTCTTACCAGCTGAACTCAACTGAACGCCAGTGGCAAGATCCCTGGTGGGGGTGGCCTTCCAGAACACGGGGTAGGAGAGAGAAGGGTGGTAAATCAGTCTGGGGTGAGGATGGGTGGAGACAATAGAGAATAATGGCGCATCCTATTTGTGGAAGGGGAAAAAAGCCTGGGTATTCTTTTATAAACTTATCTGTGTGTGTGTGAATCCTCAGAGAAAGCTCTAGATTAGGGTTTCTCTACCTTGGCACCATTGACATTTCAGGCTGGGGATTCCGAGCTAGGAGCAAGAATCCTTCCATGGGATGATTTTTTGTTTTCAACAAGATGAGTTCATTGAACTGATTATATGTCTTTGGACAGGTTGGAGATACAGGGTATCGGTCACACTGGCTGGAAAAAAGAAAACGAGTGGGTACTTCAGGATTGCTTTGTATGGAAGTAACGGAAACTCAAAACAATATGAAATTTTCAAGTAAGTTTGACGGTAAAGTGAAATGGTCAGACTTTTCATCATAGAGTATTCATAAGAGATTGGGTATAAAATGACTTATAAATCTGGCCATCTACTCTATAGAGAACTATTGAATCCTAGAATGTCAGAGCTGGAGGAAAATCTTAGCGTCTGATCCAGTCATCCCATTTTACAGATGAGAAGAGTGAGGCCCAGAGGGGGAATTCACTATTTAAAATCAAATACGTGCTAACTTATTTTGGAATGTCCAATTCTGACTTCGGTTTTATTGATATCAGCTTCTCCTTCGGTGACACACGTTTATGTGGCAATTCCCCCAACACATGCCCTCTCCACCCCCCAAAACAGGCATCCCTAGCTTCTTGTTGCTGTGGTGGTAGCCTCAGCACCTAGCTTTTGCTGGGCAGATGAGGTGCTTGGTAAATATGTGTTGGATGAACTGTAACTGTGCTGTAAAATTATATTCTGTTTTTCTGTACTTTTACATAATGCTTTTCAAGTTAAAGCTCTTTGACAACTTTCTGTGCCCCATATGAAATCCTAACAGAAGACCTCCGCTGAGCCACATGCATCTTTAAACATAAGACATTGCGGGGCGCCTGGGTGGCTCAGTCGTTAAGCGTCTGCCTTCGGCTCAGGTCATGATCCCAGGGTCCTGGGATCGAGCCCCACATCAGGCTCCCTGCTCCGCGGGAAGCCTGCCTCTCCCTCTCCCACTCCCCCTGCTTGTGTTCCCTCTCTCGCTGTGTCTCTCTCTATCAAATAAATAAATATAATCTTAAAAAAAAATAAAAAAATAAAGATAAGACATTGCATTAGTTAGTCTTGTAGTATAATTATAGGGTTAATATGCCTCCCCAAATATTTGATTTCCCCTAAGGACAAATTAAGACAGTAGAAATCTAGAGTCCTATATTTTTTGGCAGATGTGTGCTTCACAAATACATTTGTGTTTTAGCAGCCCCTGGACGAACATGAAGTCGTTCAAGGTATTTGCAGAAAACCTACAACGGCATTGTTTAGGGAAACATTCGATTGCTATCATGCTTTGTATTCATATATCCAGCTGATATAACATTCTATGTCTGTGTTTTCAGGGGATCCCTCAAACCACATGCAAGTCATATGCGTGACATTGACGTGGACCTCAATGTTGGAAAAATCCAGAAGGTTAAGTTCCTCTGGAACAACCATGTGATAAATCTTTTCCGGCCCAAGCTGGGGGCTTCACAAATCACAGTGCAAAGCGGTGAAAATGGGACTGAGTACGTATCTCTTATTCCACCTACATCTTAGTATCTATACTTACCTATCAAGCTATCTACATCCATCCATCCATCCAGTCATCCACTTACCCATATATGTAACTATTTACCCGTCCATTCATCCATCCCTTTCTGTCCATCCACTTAACCTACTCACCTATCCATTTATCCATCAGCCATCTATCCAGTCTTCTGGTCATCCAGCCATTATCTACTCAACTATTCATCTCAACTCCCCATCTGTCCATCTGATTTACTTTGAAAAATCAAATATCATTTTCCTTATGCCAGATTCAACTTGGCAGGAGCAAGGCATCAGTTATTTGAGAAACAGGCAAACATGAGACTGTTTTATCTCAAACACTAAGGAAAACACCTAGGCAGAACTTGTAGGAAATCGCGAAGTTAATTCCAGTTGGGGTGCAGTTATTAATGTAAACTGGTTTGTTTGGAGACTATGGCATGAAAAGGATAGAAACTGGGTTGGGATCTCGCTCATAGGGGCATTCTCTTCTCATTCAAGGGAACAGAATCTTACTTGGTTGGGGCTGGGAGAGGATATAACTGTATTTAAAATACTGAAAGAAGAAGGCCACCTTCAAAGAAGATCATCATAAATAACAGGCTGTTAGGGTCTGAAGGAAACCTAGATAACCCCCTCAACTGCTCTCATTTTAAGATGAGGAAAGTGAGATATGGTGAGTCGGGCAACTTGTTTAAGATCACAGAGGGAAGCTAGAGAGAAGAATACTAAACCTCAAAATGTGTTCAAAAACACACATCAAGACCTTGCTCAGCGGCATCATTTAACTGTGCTGGCTGTCAACCATACTATTCCCAATTCCTCCGCATGTTGTTGGAAGGATCAGATGTCACTCTGGCTGTGCCCTTCCTTTGTATACTCAAGAGCAGAGCAGAAGCATAAAGCGCAGCCCAGACTTGGGCCCCAGGTCCTCTGACAGCCAATCTGGTCCTCCTGCCATGGGGCCTGTCCTGCTCACACAGCCAGACGTGGAGCTGAGGATCTGGCAGGCCTGGTGGTGGGATGCATTGTGAAACTGTCTGGATTTCAGAGTCATGAGGTAGGGGTTGGGTGGAGTCGTTGTTTTCAAGTACAGTAGGGCCCACACACAATATTTTGCAAGTACCAAAGTCATCCCCTCACATAAGGGATCCCTCATCAAGGAGCTACATTCTGAAGCTGAGCTCTGAGGGAGGGCTGGGTGGTCAACCATCCTCCCCTAGCCAGAGATACCACCAGGGCTGGAAGAGGCCAGGGGTGCCCTGCATCTCATGTCTGGGTACCTGCCCCACCCAACCAGGCTTCACCCCTCAGGAGTGACAACACTTCCCAGTCTTTTTTTGTTTTGTTTTTTAGCATCTTTATTGAGAGATCATTCCCATACCATACAATTCACCCATGTGAAGTATGTAATTCAGTGACTTCTAATATATTCACTAAGTTTACAATCATCTCTGCAATTTTAGAACATTTCCTTACCCCAAAAGGAAACCCCACACCCATTAGCCATCACCCGCTCATCTCCCTATCCCTTTGCCCAGCCCTAGGCAACCACGAGTCTATTTTCTGTCTCTGTAGATTTTCCTGCTCTGGACATTCCATACACATGGAGCCAGATAATATCTAGTCCTCTGTGCCTGGCTTTTTTCATAGCACAATGTCTGCAAGGCTCCTCCATGTGGTAGCCTATATCATTCCTTCTTACTCATTCCTTTTTATTGCCAAATAAGATCATACAGATAGACCACATTTTAGTTATCCATTCATCAGTTGGCAGACATTTGGGTTGTTTCCACCTTGGGGCTTTTATGAATACTGTTGCTTGTATCCAAGTTTTCATGTGGACATACGTTTTCATTTCTCTTGGGTATATAGGAGCAGAATGGCTGGGTCGTAGGAGAACTTTAGGTTTCACTTTTAGAAGAACTGCCAGCCTGTTTTTCCAGAGTGGCTGCCACATTTTATGTTCCCAGAAGTAGTGTATGAAGAACATTCATGATCTTGACTCAATAGGGAAAGTCCCCTCTGGGCAGGCTAGGGTGCCCCTGGGAACTCATCGCCAGGCCCACAGCTGCAGGCCCATCAGAGACTCTTATTTTGGGAAAAAAAGAAAAAAAAAAAATCCTTGGCCTAACACAGCTGATTCACTCCCAGCTCATTAAGAAGCTACAGGAGAGGAGGATGTTGTTTGAGTGGTTTTGCTTAGTAAGAATCACCTGGACTCTGCTTGGTGTAGCAGAGCCTTTCGGTCAAAGAGATCTGAATTCCAGGGGGCTGGCTAACTGCTGTTTGCTCATCTGAGGTCCCATTTCCATAAGCAAATGAGTCTCATGCTGAAAATGCTTTCTTCCACAGGTCTAATTTTTGTAGCAGTGACGTGGTCCAAGAAGATGTTTTACAATCTCTTTACCCTTGTTAAAAACGTGGTCATCTCTCTTGTATCTTTGCCGTAATAAATTTTTTAATGCCCTCGGTTTGACGTTGAGGTGTTAAGTTTGGCATTCTCCGTGTTCTGGGGTCACATTTCAGAAATGATTTGTGGGACTGGAGCCAAGTTTAATCAGAGGTAATGCCTGAAAGCTCCCACCGGCTCTCCCCTGCCACCATCTCTCTCTTTCAGGGCACGTTGTGGGGCCTGTTCGAATGTATTTTATTTCCTTAGGCAACGAATTTCTCTCATATTTGATAAAGTCATCATTGCTCCCACGTGTTGCCCACCCAGCTTTTAACATGCTAGGGGAAGAAGTGGACCCCATGCAAGAACAGCCTCTAGCAGGACTCAGAGCAGTCATTATTTAGATTAAAGCCTGTCCGTGGCATGAAGGAAGAGGGGCTTAAAAAAATTAATACATGCACGTGGTGCAAAATGCAAGAGATCCAGAAGAATATTCTTACACAAGGTATGTCTCTGTCCACCCTCACCCTCCAAGTCTCTGGTTCCTCTTCCCAGAGACAACCAGAGTTGTTTGTTTGGTTTTTTTTTCCCAGAAATATTCAACTTGTACACTCATGGGTGGCCATCTCACACAGCCAGCGTTTTTATTTCAGACAAATGGTAGCAATAGGTACCATCCTCACTTTGCTTTTTGCACTATCAATAAATTGGATATTATTCTCTAATGGTACAGAAAGAGCCTCTTCATCCTTCCTACAGCTTCATAGATTCCACTGAGGAGTGCTTGTGGTGTGGTTGTCTCTGCTAATGGACATAGAAGTGTTTTCCAAAATTTCCCCATTATGAATATTCACGCAACCACTCTCCTTTATGACTGTTTTACATTGTAAAAATTTGTCCAATAAATGTTTCAGATAGATTTCCTTTGGTCAGGATTGCCAGATTGCCTTCTGTAGCCAATATACCAACCCACACTCCAACCAACCTCATGGCATGGCCAGCCCATGCCAAATTGCCAGCCTTATAGGCCAAGAAGCCAAATACTGGTAATTTCATTCGGCTCCTTCTTTTTTTTTTTTTTTTTTTTTAAGATTTTATTTATTTATTTGACAGAGAGAGACACAGCGAGAGAGGGAACACAAGCAGGGAGAGTGGGAGAGGGAGAAGCAGGCTTCCCGCCGAGCAGGGAGCCCGATGTGGGGCTCGATCCCAGGACCCCGGGATCATGACCTGAGCCGAAGGCAGACGCTCAACGACTGAGCCACCCAGGCGCCCCTCATTCGGCTCCTTCTAACAGGAGGGCGCTTCGCACCTTTTCCAGCACAGTGAATTGTCTAATCATTTTTTAATTTGGTAGGTTAAAGTGTTGTTCCCCAAATTGTAATTTGTGTTTGTTTTACTATGAGGGTGAACATCTTTTCCGTGTTTAATGGCCCTTTGTCTTTCTCTGTAAATCGTCCAAATTGTTTGCCAAGTGTAGGCATTTTTTTCATCTCATTTTTACTTTAAAGAGCACTTTAAAATTAAGAAAACTGGAATATTCTGTCAAATGCAAATATTTTCCCCAAGTTATCCTTCTCCCTGGGAGGAAATGGTAAGTGAGTCGAAGGGCCTGGACCCAGCTCCTACCTGGAAAGTTCTGCAGGTGCCGTAATCCAAGGGGCTGCCCAGAAGGATCGAGCCACCTGAACTCACACTAGGTTAAGGTCAGGTGGTTGAACCAGGCCCAGGTCTCCTGCTTTCCCTCCCAAGCCAGATACGGGCCTGTATGGTCTTCTTCCGAGGCCACTGAGCAGGCAGAGTCTGTGCCCAGGTCCTGGGGTTCTCGGTGCCACCCAGGCAGAGCAGTGGGGGCCTGTGTGGAACTCAGCCCTTCCGGCCTGGCCTTCTGCCCACACGTGGCCTGCCACGCCCCCTGGCCAGCCTGCCCACTTGTTCCTGGGACCCTAGTGACAGGTAGCAGATGTTACTTTCGGGGCCTGAGGCATGGTGGCATGGGGTACAGGAGTTGGGCAGGAGTTGGGGTATTTACTGTTCAAGTCTTAGAATCCAGAAACGGCTCCAGTTAGCAATTCTGGGACTGGCGTCGTGACAGAGCACTGCAGGTGATTCATCCCGAGATTCCAAGAATGAGAGCAGAAGGAGCTCTCCCTCCCCTCTCCAGGGATGCCTCGAATTTCTAGCAGAACAGCAGTGCTCTAGCTCAGCACCCGGGGGGGTTTCTTTACTAGCCTTTTCTCTTTGTATTTTCGACATTCTTTTCTTGAAACCCTATCCAGCATTTAAAATCTTGCCCTAATGTGGTGAAATAGGTCCATATCTGAGACCTATGAGGCTCCCTAGATCTTAATAAAGCTACAAATTCTAGAACAGAGGTTCTCAGCCCTGGCTGTATATCAGAATTGACCAGGTAGCTTTAAAAGAAACCCCACGTCCAGGCCACACCCTAGGGGAGTTAGAATTTCTGGGGTGGAGCCCAACACCAGTACTCTGAAAGCTCCCCTGGAGATGAACAGTCAGGGTTGAGAACTACTATGTATGTTCCCTTCTAGGGGTACGTAAGGACACTTGCTAATCTTTTACCATTTCTCACCCGGTGATATTGGGCTGTGCAGGAGGGCAGAGGTGACTTCGAATCCTAGTGTCCTGTCTTTCTACCCGAACTACCTGGGCTGGTTACTTCCTACCTCCAACCTCAGCGCTTCCCCGGGAATAACAGTAGCCCTCCGGTACAGGGTGGGTGGGACGAAGATAAACCATGCAAAACCCTCAGTGCAGTGCCTGACGCTTGACAGACAGCCAATAAATGAAGCAGGACAAGCAGGCGGGCCTGAGTTATTCACAGAGACACCACGACCAAGATTGTAGACAAGTGCAGCCTCGGAAAAGGTATTTGAAGTGGAGACAACAGAGAATTAGTATCCAGCATACATAATAAAAAGGACAGCCCAATAGAAAAATGGACAAAGGGACACGAGCAGGCAATGCACAAAGGAGGATCCGAATAATAAATATTTGAGTTACCAGGGCGCCTAGGTTGTGCAGTAGGTTGAGCGGTTGAGCGTTGGACTTAGTTTCGGCTCAGGTCATGATCTCAGGCTCCTGAGATTGAGCTCCACATGGCGTTCCGTGCTCAGTGCAGAGTCTGCTTGTCCCTCTCCCTCCCCCTGTGCTCTCTCTCTTGAATAAATTAAAATAAAGTCTTTAAAAAATTTAAAAAATTAAAAAAACAAATGTTTGAGTTACCTTTGCCAGTAATGAGCAGAATATAAATGAAATTAACAACATGACATTTGTACCCATCAGACATTTTTAGCAATAAAAAAGAAATGAAGGGTCCATATATAGCAATATGGGTAGGTCCCCCAAATGTCCTGTTGGGGAGAAAAGCAAATGTTGGGAAGATACCATTTAGATACAGAAATTACCATTTATGTACATTATTATTCCCCAAATACTGCTACCCGCTGCATATGCACTACAAAATATCAAGACATGGGCATTCAGAATCCTTCCTTTTTTTTTTTTTTTTTTAATTTATGAAAGAGAGAGGGAAAGCACGGGCAGGGTGGAGGGCTGGGGAAGAGGAAGAAGCAGGCTCCCCACTAGCAGGGAGCTCAATGAGGGGCTCGATCCCAGGATCCTGGGATCATGACCTGAGCCGAAGGCAGATGCTTAACCGACGGAGCCACCCAGGTGCCCCCCAGAATCCTTCCTTATCAATAATGTCATTTATTTTTTGTTACAATAGGATGTAAAGCAAATATGACAAAAAGTTCATCTTTGCTAATTCCACATGGTGGTCACAGAGGTGTTTGTCAATGCTATTTTTTATAGTTTTAATTTTGTATCCAATTTTAAAAGAAAAAGGAGAGAATTAGAGGTTTACAATATTTTGGAGTTCAGAACCTGTGGCTGATAGGAGGGGTTGCCGGTGAGAGGTGACTGAGTGGTTTCTGGGACCCCAAGATGGTTCCATGTCTGTATTTGCATTCAAATCCTGATTTATCAGCCACTGTTCCCGAGACACACAGCAAGAGCCTCCCTTCCTCCCTCCTGCATCTGTCACATCAGAACCCTCCATCTTCAGCCTCTGACAGTCTTGCTACTCGTCCCCAGTGTCACGCCTGTCATGCCTGGACCAAATGGCACTACCGAGGAGGACAAAACCCAGGACCTGGGCAATAGCCTGCCAGAGACAGCAGAGACCACAGTTGGAAAGACAGCTTTATTTCTTAGCATTTACCTGCCCCCGGCACAAGCCACGGAATTACTACGAAGATCTCACTGAATCAAGATGTAATGGTAAGAAAAGTGCGATACAAAGCCCTCCATTAAGAACCAGGCGTCTCCATCTTGTCTTCTCAGCCTCCGTGGGGGAAAAATAATGAATACTTTACAAAGCTATTTCGTAACATGTTATGTTAAATGAACAACAAATTACTTTTTCTTTTACTAGCTTTTAATGCTAATGTCCCATTTATTCCTGAGCTTCAGATATATGAGCTATTTTAAATGACAACGTAAAGAGTTCTTGTTTGAAAACGCAAGCTACTTTAGACTGCATATTACTCCTTCTAAGTATAGCGTATGGCAACATCACACATTTTTATCTAACTGGTATATATTTCAGTTGACATTTATTGTTCTCCTGCATATGTGTCAAATTTCTTAATGATGACTCCGACAAAAGCATAGAGCTTGGTATATATAAATTACATTTGCTACCATATAATCAGTGTTATCTATTAGAATGCTATTTGTGACAAATCATGTTCAAAATAAAAATTGAATTGATTTGTCTGTTATTTTAACATTGTGCCGCTCACAGCAAGCCTTTGATTGAATCTTAAACACTTTAATGTTCTATTTTTGTTTCAGGCAGATCAGAAATGGGGTTTGCACCATTCTCAAAGCTAAAACAATCTGTAAAACAACAAAATCAAATTTCAAAAAGCGTCTTTGTTTTCCAGCCACAGGAGTAAATTTGGTGAAGCTATCGTTACAGGGTACACAACTTGGCGACCAAAGCCTCACACGCACATTTAATTTCTGTGCATCTATTTTCATCTAAATTAGATTTTAGCTGTAATGCAGAGTATGAAAAGCCTCGGCCAGGCCTTTGTCTCTACATTTTCTGTCCACCCATCGCAGGATTCCTCCCAGCTAATCTGAGCTCCACATCACCTCGCCCTGCTCCATTTTGGCAGTGGATTTGGATGATGGTCTGTGTCCTGGGAGCACGGCGGTTCCATTTCCCAGAGCCCCCAAAGGGGTCTCTCTTAAGAGAGCACCTGCTTGACCCAAATTACTTATGAGATGCATCACTTATGACTAGCTCCTGGCTAGCATCATCCCCTTGGGTTAATTCGTTGTTTAGGGCAGGGGTTGGCAAATGAGGGCCCGTGGGCCACCTGTGTTTTTAAGGCCCTCCAGCAAAGAAGAATTTTCACATTTTAAAATGGTTTTTTACGAAAATCAAAAGGAAAATACTATTCCGTGATGCATGAAAATTATATGAACTTAACATTTTAATGCCTATAAATAAAGTTTGATGGGAACCCAGCCACACTTGTTCATTTACATATTGTCTGAAGCTTCTTTCCTGCTAAGATGGCAGAACTGAGTATTTGCGACAGAGACCAGATGGCCCAGAAGCCTAAAAAATTGACTATCTGGCCCTTTAGAGAGAAAGTCTTCAAACCTTGTTTTAGAAGGAAGGGCCTTAGTAATTTATGCTTTTATTAAAAGGGTTGTCACCTTCAGGGCGGGAGGCTGAGGGAGCGTTCAAATAAAACGCCGCGTTCGCGACAATCGATTTCATAGAAAGCTTTATAGACGCATTGGCTGAAAGGTCCTCAAAATGTTAGATAAAAGAAGTTAGATAAAATGAGGGGAAAAAGGACAACCAAGGAAATAAAACAACCCCAACCTTCACCAAGCCACAGATGTGATAAATGTGTATACAAATTATAAAATAAGTCCAAAATGCCCTCAGACAAATGGATTGAAAAATAAGCAATCACCAAAATTGTGTTGAGTTTAAGCAAATGGGAGTGGCTTTGGGTCAAATGGCATTAAGCCAGAGGTCTGTTAGCACCTGCCAGTCACCCAGACCCTGGAGCCGGGGTCTGAGATGATGGAAGGCAGGGAGTGCCTCAGCCAGATGGAGAGGCCTGGGGAGGGTTGCCCTTGGTGTGACCTTCAGGAGAACACATACCAGAAACAAGGCCTAAAGGAACTTGGGGCTGGGTGTTCGGCCCGTTCAGGTCATGGAATGCCTGGTGCCCCTTCCTGATGGTACCCCTGGCTGGTTGGGGAAGGTGGGGTATATGCTCCCTCTCAGCCTTTGGAGAATCCAAATAAATCTGGTTTGAATCCAGATATGAACACAGGCTTTTGTGGGGGACACATGAGCCTCCTTTGGGGGAGCCTATTGTTGGAAGACTAATGGAGGCTGGTGTACCCCATTCTCTTCCCCCCCCCCAAGGCCACCTCCATCAGCAGAGAAAGAGGCTTTCAGGGTGAGGGCAGGTGGGGACTCTGCCTGCTGGGTCTTCCCATCTAATGCTGGCTCACATTGTAGAGTGCTGATTCTGGGCTGCGCAGCAGGGGAAACTTTGGGTATTTGTTGGGGGAGAAGTAATTTGCTTGAGGAACTCAGAGGCCTTTGGGAAAAGAGCCAAGACCCCAGCTCTTGAAACTCTTGGGGTGGGAGAGAGTCTGATGAGCAAGGCCTAGAATAGGGCAGGGAGATGAGGGCCTCCAGTCTCTGGCCTTAATCCAACCTCTCAACTTCTGCTTTTGGTGGTGGTGTTCCTTTCTAGAGCCTTCAGCTCAGTTAAGGGTAGCCTCTGAGTCTTGGGCCAGCAAAATGCCAGGCCATGCCCTTTGTGTGCATGATTTATTTAATCTTCTCAAATAACCTCACGACAAGGCACATCATTGTATAACAGGAAACTGGGGCTCAGAGTGGGTGAGATTCTCACACTAGATCACACAGCAGTCCCATGGCACAAACCAGTGTGAGCCCCCCCCAGCACCCAGCTCTCAACATCCGGAACCCCATCATACCAACTCTGTCGCATTTAGTGTACTTTCGGGTTTCTCATTAATCCTCTCATCTCTGACCTCAGACTGCCTGGGTTCAAGTCTGGGTCTGCCATTTACTGGCTGTGTGACCCTGAGCAAAGTGCCTCAGTTGGTTCATCCGTAAGACGAAAATGTTCGTAATAAAGAATACTAATTAAATAAGCTATTCCAGGTAAAGGACTTAGACCAGAGCCTGACATAAGCAAGCACATTAGCAGCTGCTGCTGGTTTTATTATTGGTCAGTGATGCCTGATCTGCCTCCCTCCTGGGGTAGAATCCCTGGAAGAAACATACGGCAGTAAAGAGCACTTCATTAGTGGCCAGGGGTCCTGGGTGCGGGACCGTTTTGTGTTAATGATTCACAGTGTGGGCTCAGAGACATAACGCCCCCATCCCCAACCCATGTTGGCAACATTCCCGGGTCCCTTTGCCCCAGTTGGTAATTGACAATAACAATATTTCCTGAGCACGTGGGGGCCAGATTTACCTGCCTAATCTCTCTATTCTCATAACCAACTGGGCTCCTGAGTGAGCTGTTTTGTTATCTTCATTTTACAAAGTAGGAACTTGAGGCTCAGAGAGGTTAAGGAAAGCGTCCAGAGTCACACAGCCAGAAAAAACACAGAGTTGAGATCCGAACTCAGGGAGTCTGCCCCCTGGCCACAGGCTTCACAGCGGTGCTGGAGCAAGTTAAAGCCGTGACTGAGATCCTGTTTAGAGGCAGCCCGTCAAGACTCCGTGGGATGGGGAGTCTGCACAAGCAACCGGACATGCCCTCCCAACAGCCTGCCCCCGGGGCATTCTCACCCAGGAAGATAAAGAAGTGACCGCAAAAGAGCACTTCAATGCTAGGGAAGCCAAAGTATCCCCGACAAAAGGCCCCGTTGTCATAAGCAAATGCACAAACCCTCACCCTCAGTTTGTTTCTTCACGTCTCCAGATCCAGGGACATTTGTCTTATCAGGTAATGGAATTGTTTTTAGTGGCAAGAATGAGCTCATTACGGATGCAGCTTGTGCTAATAATGATAATGTGGTCGGCAGTGAAACCACCCCTCTGCTTCCCCCGACAGACGACGCTCCAGAAATTACAGGCTAGGGAGAAACAGCGCGGGTAAAGATTAAGGAAAAGAATTACAGTGGGGGACCGCTTCCACAAAAGGAGTTGCAGATTTGCACATTGAACTTGGTGATCTTAATCACGAAGTTGTGGAAGAATTAGATACTACAAAACCATTTTTAATGGCGTTATTCAATTTTGTTACCTCTGTCACTGGGTCACTATTTTTTGCTTTTGTTTTACAGTTCAAGCCAATTTTCAAAGGCAGTACCAACTGATTTAGTTGGTGACTTAAACACTGATGCGCAATAGGATCCCATGGATAAGATCAAGATGAGAGCTCCTTGCAAGGAAGCATTTCCATCCTGGCCACCCCTCAATTTCACAGGTAAAGAGCTCAACAACCTTGAGTCCAGAGCAGTCATCTACAAATTCTGTGGGTTTGGGAGAGGCGGCCAGGCAGAAACGGCTTCCCCCTCCCTCACTAACGAGGGGCAAGCAGAGCCCTGGCGGGCTGGACCACCTGTCCCGGGCGGGGGACCCATCTATCTCCTGCTTTCCTTAAGGATGGATGCGGGGGTGGGGCGGGGTGGGGGGGAGTCAATCTCCCAGGGTCTTAACAAAGTTGGAAAAAATCTTAACTATATTCACTGAGGTTTGTCCCAGCCCTTTGAACAAGATGCCAGCTACCTTCTACTAAGACATGGCTTTTTTCCTGTAAACATATGATCTCAAGAAGATTAAAATACCTAAAATAAAGATTTTTTTTTTAAGATAACATCTTTTTTCGTGATTATGAAAACAATACCTATGGGCTGTGGAAAATTGGAAAGCACTCAAACAAGAAAATAAAAATAACTAATGGTATACCGTCATCCAAATAACCACAGGTAGCATTATGGGCTAGCATCCTCTCCCCTCCCCTCACTGTTTTAAAAATGAAAAACAGGATCATAGTGTGTGTGTGTGGGTACACATGGGTTTGCTGTTATTGCACAGTTTTATGGCCTGTTTTTCATGTCCTATATTATAAATATTTGTCCATAACAGTTATTCTTCTATCACATTATTGTTTGGTAATGGGGATAGATTGTAATCCCAAGTCCTGTGGGGTTTGGGTTGCTGCTTTGTTTTGTATGACAATCCCCCTGTACACACATCCTTGGTTGTTCCCCTGGACGAGGAAACCTATCTGGGCTGGGGCCCCTCTGGCTGTCTGGTGAAATATGCAGGCCTCTTCTCACAATAAACATTTTTAAATGCAGAAAGCAAAATACATGACATTACAAGGGAAACTAATTATATTGAACTATGATCAAGGTATTAAATAGGATAATTTTATGAACTAATCATGTATTTCTTTATACATAGATTGAATAGCAATGTTAGGGTGTAGATATAGTCGCTCTAATAACTACATAATTATAAAGTAGTGATCAACACTAACATTATCTTAAGCTGTATGTAACAAAAGTCATGGTACGACCGGACCCTGGCTTCTATTAGGCCAAGGTGACAGGCACGGCTGTGGTTTGTTGCGTAAATGAAGGGAATACTAAATCACACTTGGAGGTTTGTAAAAACAAAGAGGTAACTCTTTTCTCATCAAAGTTCTTTATACTCATCGGAGTTAAAGATTTGACACCTGATTTTTCTGCCCAGGGGACCCCAGTGAAAATTCCCGCCCTGCGCAAGACTCCCAGGAGTAGAGGGTGCTGTATTGTTTCAGCTCTGCCCATTATTGAGCCTTTGGATGCCTGCAATGGTCTCTCAGCTCCGGGAGCTGCATCTGATGTCTTCTGAGGGCCAGTGGATGCAGAGCGAGGGCAGAGAGAGTGCCTGTTAGTGGCAACAAGTATTAGCCAGCGCTATGGGCCGAATTGTGTCCCCACAAAACGCCACGTTGAAGTCCTAACGCCCAGTACCTCAGACTAGGACTTCTTTGGAAAGGGGCTCATTGCAGGTATAATGAGCTAAGTTTAGACACGCTCATCCTGGAAAAGGGTGGACCCTAATCCAGGGTGACTGGCGTCCTTATAAGAAGGATGTGAAGACACAGAGACACAGAGGGGACGTCATGTGACCATAAAGACAGGGATTGTAGTTATGCCCCAAGGAAGGCCGAGGATTGCCAGCAAGCCACCAGGAGCTGGAAAGAGGCAAGGAAGGATTAAGTTTCTGAGGAAGCATGGCCCTACTAACACCTTGAATTTGGATTTCTAGCTTCCAGAACACTTCTGTGTTCTAGCAATATGCCTCTGTTGTCTTCTGGCGTCCAGGTTGAGGTGCTGTTACAGCATTGGTATCGTGAAACAAATGCGTCTCATGTCTGCCAGGTGGGGTCTCCTGAGGAGGGGGACTCTGAAACACCAGGGTGGGGTAGGCATGGCATCGTGCCAGCGCTGGGAACTGCCACGTCAGGACCCAAGACGGCTGACGGGGACCGCTGGTTAGAGGGCGGGGCTAGGGCTACCTCAGAGCCTCACCCAGGTGCACAATGCTACCTCAGGGTAAGGAAGAGAGCGGCCTCACCCTGGCTCTTCTCAAGGTCAGCATAACCTAGAAACCCGTCCTTCATAAAAACCTTCAGCGTGCTGAGGAGTATCCTCTTTATTCCCACACGATGAAAGGTCTTTATCATTGATGACACGCTATTGCCAAACAGACAGGGTGCAGGTGGCCATTGAAAGGATTCTTAGGTTTTGAAATTTCCCTAGTGCCTGTTGGGTGTGGGTGAGGGGCTGGTTCTCATGCAAGAATGGTGAGCTTCTGAGTCCCCCTTTAAGTTCACTCTCCCTGGGAGGCTGTCTGCATCAACTTTCTGCATGCTTTGCTGAGGACAGTGGCTCGAGATAAATCTTCCCGTTGCACGACATATTTGTCCCTTGGGCACAGCCACACGTCACTGGAGGTCTGGGGTCCTCTGTCAGCGGTCTTCCGTGGCCAAGACAGCTCCCACCTGGAAGAGAAACCATCCTGACCAGTTGCAGGCCGATGGCCCAGCTAAACAGGGAGGCTACTGCAAACATTTCATCCCCTTTTTAAAAGTAGTGGGAAAGAAAGAAAGAGCACTCCCTTACCTGGGAGAGAAAAATCCGGATATTTGGGCAGTAGCCCTCCATGCTGCAAAACTTCTGGAGAAGGGGCAGGAGGAGGTTGTGTGGACCCATCTCCATATATTCTAAAGGACAAAAGTCATAGGCTTACTCCTCTTTTTAATAATAAAGACAAGAAATTTAATCTATGTAGGTCCTGTGTGAGCACAGCAGGTTACTTTCTAGTCCTGACGATTTATCCTAAACTTAAAGGATTATCATATCTCCATTTTGCAGAAGGGAAGACTGAGGCCAAAGAGCCGCCCTCTGCAGGGCCATACCATGCCCCTCCCTCAGTGCCCTCGGGCCTTAGGTTGCCGCCAGGACAGGTGGCCCTGTGGGTTTTTACACCCGGCTTCTTCCCTGCAAACCAGCAAAGACCACAAGCAGGGCTTCTGGAGAATGCTGGGTGAGGTGGGATGGGGAGTGGAGGGTGCCTGCTTACCGTGAAGGCCCTGCTATTACCAACAAGGCCCCTTCTGTACAACAAACCAAACAAAAAAGCAGCCCTAGAGCTGGGATGGGGCATGTGCGAACCCCCTGGCCCAGCATCTGCTCTGGCCCTGGTTCTTGTCCCCTGCGGCTGCGCCCCACGCCGGACTCACCCCTCAAATGGCTTCAGGTGCGCCCTCTTGGCCTGCTCCACGATGCCCAGGAAGTCCCTGTAGCAGTTTCTGGCCATGACAGCTTATCGCGTGGCACAGCCCAATTCGGTGACCCTGGCTCTTGGGAGGTAGCCAGCCCAGCCAGGGATCGGGGGCTCCTGGAAAGGTTTCTTTATGTTTTTGCATTCTGTAAAAAGATACCATGCTTCCTGAGGGCTTTGAGAAGCCACACAGGGGTGGTGGTCCCCAGGTAGCTGGCACCCCAACAGTTACCCCAGTGAACCCCTAGGCTTCTAGAGGCCCTAAGATCAGCTACCCCTGGTTGGTTGATTCTGTGTGCCAGGCACCTTGGTAGGGGCTTTACCAACACCCTCTGAGTTCCTGCTCTCACGCACTTTGAGGGGCTGACACCATTATTGCCTCTACCTTATGGAACAGGACACTGAGACTAAGGTCTTTAAGAAGAGGTTAAGAGAGTCTTGGCCAAGGTCACATGACAAGGAAGTGGTAGGGCCAGGCTTCAAACCTGCGTCTGAGTCTCAAGTTCTTTCTCTTCAACAGATCCTGCTCCTCTCTCAGATTAATAAAAAAGCTTCACACATTGCTCTTTTACAGTCTACGGAAAAGAAGCAGCAGAAGCATCCAGGTCAGAAGAAAATACATCAGACTGAGCCCCAGGCATCTGCCTTCAGGTCATGAAATTGACCTGGCGGAATTTCCCACCGGTGAGATGAAAGACCCTGCCCGCCTGCCTCCTCCAGGGGCTGTCAGAACAGAATCAGGCCACTGAGTCCCAGAATTTCAGAGCTGGAAGGCACCGTGGGGAACATCTAGTCCAACCTTCCCTGCACTTGGATGAAGGAACTATAACCCAGAGAGGGGAAGCGATGTGCCCTAGGTCACACAGCAAATAGTCACAGAGCTGGGCTAAATCTCAAACTCTTAGGCAGATGTTCTTTGTTATGGCTCAGAAAACTTTAAAGCCCAATAAACATGTGAGTCAGCCGCCCCAGACAACTATAGTAATAGTAATAAAGACAGTTCTGGAGTCCATTACTTTTCCTATAAGCCTTTAGACCTTAAAAAACGGTCCAGGGCAAATCATCGTGGTGATTAGCCTTATAGAATCACATCGTCAGTTGTTTTTGTCATTGTTATTGTGGTTGTTATTCAGTGCCTGCCAGAGCTGGGTTCCAGCTGAGGTCTGACCTCAGACGAGGACCACTGCCTCTGCAGACTCGCTTCCCCCATCTCTAAAATGGGAATAATAGTATCAACGTCGTGAAATAATGGTGCCCAGCGCAGAGAAAGCAACCCCAAAGCATACATACTGAGACAGCAGGTGCTGTCTGACCGTTCATGGCCACCTGCAGGGGGGAAGGGGGGTCCCCGTTTGCAGCCCCCTCTGGCCTGACCAGGACCGTGTCCCTCTCCCCCAGGAGATGTTTCTTTCTCATCGTATGAAACCAAGCCTTTCCGCCTTGCACCACACCACCTGGGGATGCAGACGTGGGTTGGAGTCCGTGCTCCGGGCGCGGCTCAGCGGGCTTGCCGGGCCCTGCACTTGGGCCCCAGGAGAAGGGGACTGGTTTCCGGGGGACCGGTACCCAGACTCAGGGGGTGGTATTCCCGATAGTATTGATGTAGCGCCCGCAGGACGGTCTCCTCGGAGCAGACGGGCTTCAGCCTCCGGGCAGTGGCCACCGAGCAGCGAAATTCCTCCATCTGGTTTTTATAGTGCTGTGTGCTCTCCTGGAAGATCTTCAGACAGTGGGCCATGTTGTCCTTGCTGGTGGCTTGCTAGCAGCTAAGGTAGGGCACGAAACCTGCAAGAGCCAACAAATTGCAGCCTTCAGCGAGGCCGTCAGAACCTACAGAAGCTCCCGAGAATCTCAGCCCACTGCTTGGCATTTCTTCCCTGGCCGGCAACACTGCGTTTTCCCAAAGGCCATTAATACAAGCAGGGCTGTTGTTTGCGCTGCACTGGGCCCTCCCAAGGCCACACAAAAAAAATGACCTTGGAGCTGGGGAGGGAAGGCCCATTTCAACAAAGACGATGACAGTAATATTCTTTGATAGCAAAGCCCCTGATGTCAGTCTGAACAGCAAATGGGGAAAGCATTTAATGGGCCAAAATGATAGTCTGAGGAGTAATTGAAATTATTCATCTTTTTAGAGAGAAAGCTTATTTTCCTTGACACTTCCCAAATGCAATTTGGGATCTTTTTTTGTTGGACTATCGGGAAATTGCGGGCTTATTAAAAGCTGAGACCTATTACACAAAAAAGGTAAATTCATTATCTCTGGGGCCGACCCCCTAGAACAATTTTTTACCATTTCCCACAAAATAACATATAATCATTACAATTAGTATGGGTAAAACACAAGTATTTATTTAAACTGGAGGCTGAATCCCAGGGCCTACACTATGGTCACAATAAAACTATTTTTTGAAAGAACAAAATGAAGAAAAATTGGTTAAGAACTTGGTTTTCAAGGGCTAAATAAATAAATAAATACCCCTCGCTCATTACTGAAGCCCAACATTGTGTCCCTAAAGAAAACCTGACTTCAGAGTCAAAAAGCAACGACCCTGCCTCCCACACCCTACAAGAAGCCACCTCTCGAAGAATCTAATTACTCGACTATTCTCGAAGTCCTCCCCCCACCAGCCAGGCTCCTCAACCCTGGGGCAATTAAAAGATACCCTCGTGTTGCGAGGGGAGATCGTAGAAACCGAAGGGTCCTGCCACCAGGACCTACTGGGGCCTGGAAAAATTTTATGTAATTGTATATATGCACACACACAGAGGAATTCAAGCTACCTTCGAGAAGTCTTACTGAGGGCCAGGACGATCTTAGGAGAAATCTATCATTATCCCGTGGAGAGGGTTGAAGTTGTGTCTCTCGAATAGATATGTCCAAGTCCAAACCCCTGGGTCCCATGAATGTGACCTTACCCGGAAATCGGGTCTTTGCACACGTCATTAAGGATCTGGGAATGAGATTATCCTTGACTGGGGATGGGCCCTAAATCCAACCGTCTCTGCCTTGGTCCACTGTCTACATCTGGCCGGCTGGCTGGGCCAGGACAGGCACTTTTGATTTTTAGGACACTTGTTGAAAGCACTCCGTTATAAGAGAAGGGAGAGGGCGATCTGAGAAAGAGACACAGAGGTGCAGGGCAGAAGGCCGCATGAAGAGCCATGTGAAGACAGGGGCAGAGACTGGAGCCATGTGGCCACAAAGCCACGGAACAGCTGAGGCCACGAGAAACTGGAAGAGGCAAGGAAGGACCCTCCTCTAGAGCCTTCGGAGAGAGCATGGCCCTAGCAACACCTGGGTTTCAGACTGCTTGCCTCCAGAACTGTGAGAGAATAAACATCTGTTGTTTTAAAGAGCAGCCCTAAGAAACTAATACACCCATTTAATAGACATTTTTACTTACCACAGAAAGTAAGCAGCTCTTACAATCACATACATCGAGGCCGAGCAGGGACTGAAACCTCGGTTTGGTAACAACTCAAAGCCTGTTCTCTTAACCAACCAGTAGGACCAGGGGTGAGGCTGGGCGACCTTGGAATAGTCCCCGTGCCTCTCCTCTCCTAAGAATACCTTATGTGAGAGCTGAGGGCCCATGAGGACCACCTGGTTTGTCACAGAGATGTGACTTAGTAAGTTCTCAGTAGCCCAAAAGCCCGAGGAGGAGAATCTTTAGGTAGGGTGGCCAACTGTTTGCCAAGGACTTAGGGGTTTCCTGGGACTGAGGACTTTCCAGACAAACCGGGGCACTTGATCACTCTCCCTCTAGGGGACCCAGGAAGGAATGGGACCCTAAGAACAGCCCTCGTGCAAGACTTGAGAAAGCTCAACTTGGGAAAAAGGACAGGGCCTCGGCTTATTCATTGTGTCTAACCCTCATCTTGACCCCGAAACCCTGAATACATATTAAGTGCTTCCTGCATACCAGGCCATGTCCTGCAAGATCTGGCCTATGTTCTCTCTCTCCACTCGTCAGAACTCAGTTATCAGCCATCTTCAGCAAGGGAGGCTTTAACAAGTGTATTAAAAAAGCTAAAGTGCCCATAATGCCCAGCCAGTCAGAAAGACAGGGACGGTGACCAGGACCAGGCACATCCCCAGGGCACACCACCACTTACCACTGTAGCCCGGTGTGATGGGCAGATGTCTCATGAAGGTCTCGGAAGACTCCATGATTTCGCTCGCTGTTAACGAAGGGAAGAGGGAATGAAACGATCTCATCCAATGTCCCTGCCTCAAAACTCACTGTGTGTGTGCTGGAGCCCTTGGGAGTAGAATGACCCCAGCAGGGGGCTGGGACAGAGAGGAGCACCGCCACCTTCACGCAGAACCGGAAGACACTGTTGGCGTCAGTTATAAAAACAAGGGGCGTTCACCTTTTACATGAACTTAGATACAGGTGTGCAGATCCCCGTCCACGAGCGTCTCCCCTCCTGGGACCTCCTCCACCCACCCAGCCTTCCAGCCAGCGAGCCAGCCTGCCCACCGTCATGAACTGTACACACACTGAGGCCAGCAACTATGATGAGGTTAGGAATGTAAAGACGAGCGGGACCCAGAAGCCCCCCTGTGAAGCCCCTGACCCTCAGAAGAAGGAAGAGATGAAGCACTCCCACCCCCAGAGCCTTTCTTTCTCCAGGGGGAAAAGGTCGCACTGGGGATGTCTCCTGCCCCCCCCCAC
>NC_138374.1:12761928-12855757 GCF_054177405.1 Leptonychotes weddellii | reverse complement strand
CCTAGTCCATATGGGGGCGCTTCCCCTTGCTGCCGGCTCAGCGTCAGCCCCAGGCGTGAAGTGCAGGGGTTTGCCCAACCAATACTAGGCCTCTGAAGCTGTTCTCCGTACATGGTCTCCCCCCACTTGGCCCCTCTGGGTTTTGGAACTGGGGGGAGCCCTACGCGAGAGGATCTAGGTCAAAGTCGCCTTTTCTGCTGTCGACCCTGGGGCGGCCTGGTGGGGGCGGGGGAGGGGAGGTAAGAGGGTTGGCAACCGGCCTTCCTCCCGGATTCAGGGCGGTGTGAGGGGCTGGCAGGGGGGCGGCAAGCAGCCTGGGAGGGAAGGAGAGGCCCGTGTGGGTGGTGACTTCCCTTCACACCCCTGCCCCCCCAGTCCTCTGTCTTCAGATGGTGGGGACAGGGAGGGGGATGGAAAGGGGCCAATGAGCCAAAATGAAGAGGGGGGTGCCAGGGAAGTGGAGCCAGACCATTTTCTAATCATCCTCATTTGATGGGAGCTACAGGGGACCTGAGGCTTCCTCTCCCTGGATTGAAACCAGGATGCCCACTGAGTGACCGGGACAGCAGGAATGAGGGCCTTTCCAGACAGCTAGTCCCAGTGGGGCCCTGTACTCCAAACAACTGAAACCTGATCACCCCAGGGCACTACTTTCCCACAGATTTGTTTGTGTCACTGCCTCTCCCAGCCTTACCTGCCTCTACTTCCCGGGAGCTGAAATTCAGATGAAGGCTGGTGAAGCTGCCCACTTAGGAAGAACCCCTTTGAGTCCCCTTCAGTGTCCTTAGGACTCCACTACAGACTCTCCGGAAGCTTCTAAAGCCAGCTCTGGAGGGTGACCCGGACATAGAGCCTGGAATAAACTCAAGATGAAGCAGCCAGCAGGCCATGCCTGCTAGGATGGGAGGGCTAGGCACCAGGCCTCGGCCCTTCCGCGTTGTCTTCAACCACCTGCATCTGGGTCTGGTGCAGTTGTCTGCCCCCACCCAGGCTCATCTGCCTTCTGTCTGCCTAGACCACTTTCTGTAGCTTGGAGGAAAAAGGGGCTCAGGAACATGGATGGAGCCTTGGTTCCCAGCAAACAAAGGAGCCAGTCTTGTTGGAACGATAGTTAATTTTAAAAAGCTTGTAACACTCGAGAAAAGACCTGAAACTCAATCTCCATCTGAGTGAGATGGGGCAGAGGGGGAAGTCAGCAATGATGCATCTATAATTCCATTCACAAAATCATAGTGCAAAAAAAAAAATTGGGGCCACACGAGATCCAGAGTTTTTGCTTTATTAGACGTCTGTGAAGACAGAGTTTGCAGGTACAGTCTCGTCAAGTTGTGAACAGCTGTGAAGTTCTGTGGAGTGTGAATTTATCTTGTAGTGAACAAGACCCCAGTGGCTGATATTTTAGAATAAAGTTCCATGTTCCAAGCAGATGAGAGGTGTGACGTAATGGACAACAACTTTTATACGAGTCATCCACTTAGTCATTTCCCAGCATAAATACGCAGCTTACTCACAGCTACTTCAACTCTACAGTGTGAAATTTGATCTTCGACTAATAATGCATTTGGACTCCTGTTTATATTGGCGCATGCGATTCTTTGCCACCCTGGCAATTAACCAGACCTAGACTCTAAAAGCTAAACTTGATCTAAATAACATCCTAGGGGGCGGGCAGGCTCTGCAATCTGGACTCAATCATAATCCAGACTCAATCTTCAACTCTGCGTGAGTGCCTATATGTCTCCTTCTCTCTCCTATCTTGTCTGTCTGTGACTTGTCTGTCATTCAGCATTTACTAATGCCTGCTGTGTAGAGAGAGGGCAGTTAGAAAGGTGATCCTTTGACAGGTCTGCTTCCAAAACATGAACATCAGATAATACTCCAGGGACAGCTGAGTAATGGTCAAGAGAACAGGCCTTTTAGAAACTTTCTAAGATTAGAAAATGTGTCCACGTGTATTTATCCAGTGTTCTCATTCTACAGTATTTCCGGGGGCAGGAGGGAGAGGAGGGATGGATTGGGGGCTTCCCTTTAAGAAGCTCGACTATTGGGGCTGCATTTCTGGGGCCAGAAGAAAGTCCGGTAAAGTTATCACCCCTCTCCATCACCTGCTTGCCAACAGCGCAGAATTCAACCAACTCGCTAAAGAGAAATCAGACAAGGAGACAGCCTCAGTGCAAGGTGGGAAAGGTCTTACATTAGCCAAAAAAAAAAAAAAAAAGACTTCACTAAATTACTCACACTTACACTTAATCGAGTGGAACAGCTGGATTTGTGCCCCACTTGATTCCTTCCTGGAACCCTCTTGTGCAGACAACACGGCACATGGGGACCACATCTGGCCATCAGAGTGACCCAGCTCTGTCCCACAAGAAGCTGACAACCCTGCAGGGACGCAGAGAGTTTTCGTAGGTCGTCCTGCACAGTCACGTGGCGTACAGAACCAGAATGTTCAGCTCTCAAAGACTGGACAGGAGAATCGATACATGATTAATGCTCCTTTCAATGTAAACTGTGAGCTTCTGGGAAGGATGTGAGTGAAGCAAGGTCTGACGAAGCTGTTGATCCAGCTGTTGTCCCTTTTTTTTTTCCAGAGTATTCGGAGCCTCCGCACCTCTGACTCTTGCTCAGTCTCGCATACATAGTCCATAAGCTTAGTATCGGGTACAAATGGATAAGTAAGCGCAATTAAAAAATGAAGCCATGGGAAATTAAAGGCAGCAATGTCATCAACAAAATTCAAAGAGCATTTTCCTTTTGTTTTTTTTTTTAACAAAGCACATTGTAGAAATAAAGATTCTGTACAATATTCTAATACTGTATGTACATAAAATTATATTACTTATAACTAAATTGAGAAGTCTTATTTGCAGAGTATGGCTGGCAACACCAAAGAAAGACCCAGAACACTTAGCTTTTGAAGCAGAGCAGGCAGCAAGAGAACCCCAGCAAACACACCTCTGTGCCTGGATGCGCAATCCTGCTACGAAGTTAAGTTACATGACTAGCATTCTCTAGGTCAGTGGTTTGTTCGTGTTTCACATTCTAGCAGGGAATTCTGCAGCAGGCGGTGTGGAAAGACATGTTCAAATGAAACTGGAAATGCTATTTCGAATCTGCATATTGGCTATGGTAATGGGTTTGTGAATCCAGCTTGCCTTCGAAGTGAGTTCCTTAGCTCATCCTCCCTTCGTTTATTATGCATGCCTCCAGGGATTTCAAATAGGAATGAGTTCCAGCAGAGACACCAGTTGGTTCCTCATCTGTTCTTAGGGTCCCTTTCTTCCGACCTTCCTCCTTTGCAGGCTATTCCTGTGAGGGCTAAAAGCGCCACCCCCAAGCCTGGTGGAGCCCCAGCCCCACTCACAAAGGGCAGAGTGTGGGACCCCGGTTCTTCACTTGAAAATCCCTCTCCCCAAGGGGGAGACTGCAGGCGCTGGTGTGTGCTTCAGCTTCCAACAAAACCTCAAGTTAGGAGTTCTCAGATTCCCATGGAACCAGAGTCCACCGTGGTGTCTACTGAAAATGCAAATGCTGGTCCCCTCCTCCCCCACCAAGACCCAAATTCAATTTGTAAAAGGAATAGGATCCAGAAACCTGCTTTTAAGAGGCACCCAGGCAGTTCTCACAAGGGGATCCACAGATCAGCTTTGAACCGACCTGGCTGAATTCATCAAGTACAAATCTATGAATTCCTTTTAGATACGCCTAAAAAACTGAAAATTTTAGTGAAACATTTCATAGTACAGATTCTCTACCCATGTATCACCAATGTATTCTTTTTGAAATGTGGGAATGCGGGGCCAAAACTCTTTGGGAGATGAGGGGGAGAAGGGAGGTAATTTATAATATGGACCCTTGTCAAGGTGAGGGGCTGTTCCAGATTCCCGGGCTTGGTGATGTGAACAAGGCAAACTGCAAGCCCATTTCCTCACACAGAAGCCTACTAAGGTTAACTTGAGTTATTTTATGAATTCAGAAATCAGGATCTGGCATCCGGGGAATGATGTCCCAGCGTATGATTTGGGATAAGTCAGCAGCGCCTAAACCACCCACTTCGCTCGAAGCCAGCTTTCACCTGCTGAAAAGTGAGGGCATCAGCTCTCCCACTCACTCGAATCCTAGTAGATTAGCTCAGGCGATAGTTACTCCTCACTGAAGCTATTCAGAATTGAAATTATGAGAACCTAAAATAGTGCCCAGCGTGGGCAGGCCTCTCCCACCAGCTGCACATGCTCCCAGCTCCCACTGAATCACCGCTTTTAATCACATGATGATGAAAAGAAATTAACTGCAGATGGACAGCATTTTATATTGACTGCCATCCAAAAAAACGTAAAAAGAAAAGTCTCAAATAGATTAGGGCATCCTAACAGAGATCCGTTCAAAGCAAGCTGAATCGCCGCTGCAGAAACGGACTGACTCCCTTGTCGGGTGGCTGTCTCACCACTGGGCACCTATGAAAACTAGCTGCTCTTCCAGGATCCTCAGATTTCTTATTCCCAAACCTCCGACAGTTTTTTCTGATTCCAGTGTGCCCTCAAAAATCCCTAACTGTTTCTAGCCCTAGTCGTTCCCATCTTCCCTGCTGAAATTCAGGTGGGCGATGCTGAAGGTCAAGGACAGAGAAAGAAGAGTCAGGGTTGAGGTCAGCAGATGCAGGGGAACAGAGTCCAGGGGTGGGGGCGGGGTTCGCAGGCGGCGGGGCGGGTCTGTTAGTAATTTAAGAAGTCAATCCCAACCTTGACGCTCTTCGAGGTGGCTATGTCGACGGCCGTGGCCTTGATCTCTGTGTCCCCGAACTGCATGAGGGTCTGGATCTCCCTCCGGGCGGGCACGGCTGTGCTGCTGGTCCCTGTGAGATCCAGGCGGAGCGTGCCGCACTTCTTCACCCCCGGGTCGGTGATGAAGCTCACGTCGTCGTGCTCGCAGCTGTAGATGTTGATGACGATGACCAGCTGGGAAGGCTTGGCCGGGGTGTAGCTACGCTTGACCAGCTCCCCCAGGGCCACCGACTGGTCGGCGGAGATGAACTTATCGAAGACATCGGTGCACCAGCGAGTACCGTCCTTCACCAGCAGCTTCTCGGGTGGGTGCTTGCCCTCCACATAGCGGTTCAGCACGCCCACCCCATATGTGAGCGGCGACCGGCGCACCTTGATGACCGCGGGGTCCAGGCCGAAGAGGACGGCGCCCTTGAGGATGGTGAGGCCCACGTCCTGGGGGATGATGATGCGGCACTTGTCGCCGAAGGCAGCCTGGACCGCTTGCTGCAGGAGGGGCGCCTCCGCAAAGCCTCCCACCAGGAAGAGGAACTTGACAGTGGACACCTCAGGCTTCTGAAACAGGTCCCCTGAAAACAAAGAGGAAGGGACAGCGTTCTGTCACCAAAAGCCAGCCGCCAAGGGGGACCGGTGGCCTTGAAGACGTGGGGAACAGACATGGCTGAGCTGGTTGGGCAGAATTTTCGTAGAGCTGGTCTTTAAAAGAAAGGGGTTTGCACACCAGTATGCTCAGGAATAAAAACCAAAGCTGCTGGTAAGTAGACACTCATTTTTACGGCTAGATGGTGATGGTTCTAAGTAGTAATTTGTTAGGCATAAAGGAAGACTGCTAACGTTCTCCGAGCCTGTGGTCCTGTTAAGTCAGTCAAGGCAGGCTGTTCTAAAAACTGTCCTGTGGTTTTCAAAGGGGTTCTGATTTGGTAGGTGTGGGGTGGGAAGTGGATGGGGGGCCGGGATACTGAGAAAGGTCCCCAGTGAGTCTACGGCGTGTCCCTAGTGAGGGCCACTGAGGTAGCACAGTAACTGCATGGCCGGATTCTGTTTGCCCCCTCGCAGGAGACCTTTCTTTGGTCCACATAACTGTCCCTCCTCCACAGCAGACATTATGGCTCCTAGTGCATCCTGATGAAGCAAAGACTATACATTCCCTAGGCCCTGTCACTCCAGGAGAATATTACTGCAGAGCTCCCAGCATCCTGACTTTTGAAGTCAAACTCAAGGCCCAGGTGAAGACAGGCTCTGGGCTGCTTTATAGTACCTGAAGGCAAGGACCTGGAGAGCCCATGCCCAGAAAGCTCCCCCATGCATGCCCAGGCCCCGACCTGTGGCTCCCAGCCCCAGACCCCCTGCCAACCTGACTTCACACACACTAGCTAGTGATACTAGAAAATTCAGTCCCCATTCCTGGCTCTGCCCTACTGAGTGGCCGAGCCCTGGCTGATACTTACGGAGATGCTCAATGATGCTGTCAATGGTTGGCTTAAAAAGAGCATTCATGGCATCTGGACTCATCCTCAGCATCCCTTGTGAGGACCACTTCACGAAATCCACGCTGTGGGGGGTGTGGCACAGAGAGAAATAAGCACTGAGTGTGTGAACGGTACCCAGTCTATGTGCACAGAGATGGGCCCTGTCAGAAGAGCTGTCACACTGGAGTGGGCAGAAGGGTTCAAAAGTCCTTGGAAATATCCTCAACTGCCAGAACCTGGACCCTTAGGTGCTCAAAAGCCAAGACACAGCCTCTTCTGTTTCTCTTTGCTTTGGGCTGTGGCCCTTGGGATGGTGGAAGCCAAAGTCTAGTGCAAAATATAGGGGAAGAATTAAAGGGATCTTTCTCGTTTGAATGACATTTTTTAATGGCACAACAGTCCGATTCGAGTCCATTAAAGGCTCATGTGACATGTCCACTGTGCTGCTGCATAAGGCTACAAGCCTGGATGCTCAGGTGCATTTCCTTCAGCCCTGCAGGCACCTGTCCCATGACCGTGTCGAGCCTAAGCCTACCAGGATGGCCCTTTCTCTGTCAAAGGCACAGAACGTCCAAAGCAATGGCATGGAACAGAAAGAGCACTGGACAGAGATTCAGGATCACTGGGCTCCAGGATGGCCTCCACCACTCAGAGGCTGCGGGGCTTTGGGGCAAGTTGGGCTGCGTTTTCTCTGAGCCCCAGTCTCTTGTCTGGAAATCAAGGATAGCACAACTTGTCTTACCTCCCTCACAGGGGTTGTTGTGAAGATGAAGTTACATACCACGTCTGTGAAAACACTTTGGAAACTTTCTGGCCCTAAAGGAATGCCGGGGACTGTTTACTGCAGCATGTACCCCGCCCATTCTCAAGTTCAAAGAGGCCAAGCAAATGGTGTCTCTGTCCCTGAAGCAAAGCATGCACCAGCTGCTTCCTAGCATCACATTCCAGATGCTGCCAGGGCTGCCCGACCAGGCGGTCTTTCTGTGGCCTTGGCCAAAGGACAATGTGGGATGGTGTGGAATGACCCAGGGGCTGGCTGTGGCCAGTCTCTCCAGAAGGAGAGTGGACCAGCCCCAGAACTGTGTGAGCAGGACTTGGGGTTCAACTCGGAGCAAGCACCTCTGGAGGGGAGCTGGTGGACAGAGAGAACATGAGCCTGGTAAGAGTCTGGCCAGGACCCTGCTCCAAGGGCAAGAAGAGCTAAAATCATATCTACTTTGTTTCCCTTATACAGAACCCAGGCTTTTTAGAGAAATGGCTGATTGCAGGTCTGGGATAGGGAATATAGAAGACGAGCCAGGAGCATCTTCTCTAACCAGAAGTCAGACCAAAACGTCAAATCAACGGGACTCGGGAGCCAACTTGAAGAGGCTCCTACTGGCCAAGATGGGGCATTTTGACTCTCAATCAGGATACAACCGCCATGGTTTAAAATACATCAAATATGCCTATATCTGTGAAATCTTAATGATACTCCCCTTGAGTCCCCACAAAAGAAAAAAAAATGCATTTGTCACTTAGGAGAATGCTAGAAAATCAACAATATTTTTTAACAAAAAATTTATAAATGAAAGGAAAGAACCAAGCATTTGTCTTGTCTTTCCTATATGAACTGTACTTCAGGGCAACCAAACCACTGAGGAGAAGAGTTTCTCTCTCCAGAAGCATGTAGCTAACAAATGCAGATGGAGTGAGAGACTAAGGGGCCACTCCTTAGCATAACGGACCTAGGCAACAACCCTCCAAGGCTGCTAGCATCTCAGAAGAAGCAACCAGCAAACAGCATGTGCTCCCTGATGTGAAGCAAGGGGGAAATATTACCCCCGCCCCGCCCATGTAGTGGGCTTGCCAAAAACTTAAACTTGACTCTGACCAAATGTCCAGCTCAATCTGCCGATTTGTAAGAAAATACCAGGGGGCTGAACATGTTACATGGGCGTGCAATGAGCAAAAACCCCAGACTGGAGGAAACGCTATGGGACAATCAGCTTTATCATCTAATAAACCATAAGGAAAAAAACAAGAGGGGGACCTATATATTAAGTGGGATGTAGGGGCAGGGGCAGATCAGAGAATTGCTGTGTATAGCCATCTTTTGGATATTAATGCAAACTGAAAAAAAAATTATAAGACAATGGGAGAGATTTTAATGTTAACTGGGTATTTGAGGACGTTGAAGAATGACTCATTTTAAGTGTGCTCGTGATAACAGTGTCAGGGTTATGATTTTAAATTTATCCCCCTTAAAGATACATACTGACATATTTATGGATTAGATGAGGATCAGATTTGCTTTAAAATGCTTGGGGGAGGTTACGTGAGGATTTAGGTTGGCCAGGAACTGACAGTTGTTGAAGCTGAATAATGAGGCTCATTTTGCCCAGAAGATGTTTGAAATTTTCCACTCTAAAAAGACTTTGAGAAACCTATGATTTTTGTCTATTAATTTTGTAATTCAGCTTTAAAACAGCTTCCAAATGTTCATTTTGCAACAAGCTGAACTACAAACACTTGCCTGCAGCCAAGAGACTCAGACTAGCAGGAAACCCAGAATCCCATGGGATTCATTCAACAAATATTTACTGAGCACCTTCTATGTCTGTACCAGAATCTGTTGTAGATACTGGTACAAAACACACAAAATTCCCTGCTTTCACAAAGCTTATAATTATTAGTACATAATAAAAGCTAACACAAAAATAGTACTTTCCAGGTCCCCGGCATTGTGCTAAGTGCCTAACATAGGAATTCACGTCATCCTCACGACAACCCTTTGAGGTAAGTGGAAACATCATCTCCGTTTTCCAGATGCAAAACTGAGGAACAGAGAAGTTGAGTCACTTGCCCCAGGTCACACAGCTTCTCTGTAGGACTGGAAGTCAGAGTCCACACCCCCTTCTTCCTTCCCATCAACATGACCCACCCTCTAGAATGACCTAAGCCATTGGTGAGTCGGACTCACTTGCTCTTCCTCAAGGCATGCTCCACGCTGTGCCCGCGGAACTTCTTGTAGTAGTCAATGAAGGAGAAGGGCAGGGTGATGTTCAGTGGGTTTGTTCGGTCCGGGGCTGCTGCCCTTTTACGAGACTCAAATGCAATCATTAAGTCAACCCAGGCCGCGGGACGCTTGATTTTGAATTGTTCGATAAAATCCTCTCCGAATATTTTACACAGAAGTTTTTCAAATTCATAATCTACTCCTAAGGATCCATAGGGTCCACCTGGGTCAAGAACAAAAGGAGAGACCCCCCCCATGTCAGAAATTGCCAGAAACTGAATCCAAACTCTGAGAAACAGCCTACCCTGTGTTCCTCTCAGAAACACCAAGTAGAGTGACTTAGACCCAGTTAGCAGATTGTAGCTCTAAATTTTTACTTATGCTTTAAAACCCTTAGGTTCTTCTGGGTGGAGAAACTTTTTCCTACAGAATCACCTGTCAACAAGCTGTTTAAATTCAATTACATTTTATTTTATTTTTAAAAGATTTTATTTTTAAGGCATCACTACACCCAACATGGGGCTCAAACTCACAACCCCGAGATGGAGAGTCACATGCTCTACCAACTGAGCCAGCCAGGCACCCCACAAAATCACTTTCATCTTAAATAAAATGGATACATATAACTAAGTATGAGCAACATAGTATTCCCACCCAAGAAATCTAAGGACAGGGTCTGAAAATCAGCAGGCCCACCTAGACCCCGTGATCTGTTAATGACTCATCATCCCACCCCCACCGAGGGAGAGAGCCTGTCGCTTGCTTTGGCAACTTTGATCCAAGACCAGGTGGCCTGAAACCTCCCTAGAAAGCTTAACCAGAGCACGAAACCACAGGTGACAATCATATCTTTCCAGAACTTTCAGAAAAAGATTCCCTTGTCTAGGATCTAAAACAGG
This sequence comes from Leptonychotes weddellii, assembly GCF_054177405.1. Taxonomy (NCBI): domain Eukaryota; kingdom Metazoa; phylum Chordata; class Mammalia; order Carnivora; family Phocidae; genus Leptonychotes; species Leptonychotes weddellii. The sequence continues at coordinate 12,845,610 of NC_138374.1, read as the reverse complement.
CTCATTTTATGCCAAAACCCAAGTTACAGTCATTTGTGTTTTAAAGAACATTTAAATGCATTCTGCTCCTCAGTTCCACACAGGAACCCTCTCGGGCTAAAATCCCACGTGCTGGTAGCAACCGAGAGAAGGAAGTACCAAGAGAAATCTGACATGAGAGAAACGGCTCAGGAATGAGAAAATCAGCCATGCAGGGGCTCACCTGTTGCTTTATACAGTTCTTTCAGGTGTCCCTCCGGTAAGCGTATCTGATGGACGGTCAGGTCTACGGTGCCCCCGCCACTGTCCACGACCACATACTTGTCACCTGGGACAAAGACAGCCATCTTTTACACAGACCACTTGTCAGCCCCATCGTGAAACAAGCTGGGGGGTGACGACTTGGTATACCCAACAACACCCGTCAACCCTTCTCATTAGCACGATGGTTTTGCAAATTAGCTGCACAGCCAAGTTATTCGTGACTGAAGAGAATGCAGTAATGTCTGCCCAGAAGTGCCAGTTAGCATGGATGGTAAAGAACCCGGAGGAGTGGATCTGTAAGACAGAAGCTGTCCTGTGACACTCAGCTGCGTCCCTGGCACGTACAAGGGGACAACTTCCTGCCAAGGTTTATAGTGCCATAAAATGACCTGCTGTTTAACACAAGACTTACCCCGGAACTGGGGAGCTCCAATTCCCACTTTTCTTCTAAAGAGTCTGTATGGTTTTATAACATGCAAAGTTATAGCTCCAGAAGAGCTCTCCTTGGGTGGGTGGTCTTTAAAAACCACCTGATTCTGAACATTTTCCACACGTGCCAAAGGAACCAACAGGAATGCATTTTTGCCAACAATATAGAATAAATCCAGCAAGGGCAAAGGACATTCAAGGACGCTACCTTCCTCCAGCTCGGACCAGATTTCTCCTATGACATTCTCCACCAAAAAGGTCCGACTCTGCCGATTACGCCGTATGTGCTCCTTAGCTAGTGGCCGACAGAAAGAAAATGACGGGTAAGAAAGCACGAACAAGTGGGCAGTCATCTGCAGTCCGTGGAGGCAACAGCATGAGGAGGTTTAGGGACAGAACATTTAGCGACACTTGACCAAAAGGATTACATAAATACAACATTGGGAAACACAAAGCCAGACCGGTTCCACCAGCCTCCATCTCTTCATTGCATGGCAGCCTGGCCTGCGCCCTGCTGGAAAACTCGCCTTGGAGAAGAAGCAGCCCTTCCCCCGGTGACACTTCTTAGGGGTTACTAAATGCACCAGATTCCTGGCTTTGCTGTCCCGGGGAGGAACTTGTCTGCCAAGAAGCTTGCAGTGCACTTGGTTAAATTTCACCAATTTCACCTCAAGGAACCAGATCTGTCTGATGCCAGGAATGTCGGGGATGTTTTCCTAATCTGGATCCTGGATGAAAGGGACTGGAGCCATTTCCCGACCCAGGGGAAGCCAGTATGCTCTTCAGCCACAAGGCGGCGCTTCAGCCACAGGGCGGGCCCTCGGAACCTCGCGAAGCCCTGGCCGCCTTTCTGCTAACGCTGGGGAGCAACGCGGCTGTGGCTCAGGCCACTTAGTGGCTGTGAGGCTTTGTGTGGGGCGACTGCATCCCTCACAGGCTGCCCGCAGCCCTGGGAGGCAGACAGGGCACAGATCATCGTCCTTGTGTTCAGAGGAGGGAGGAAACCAGGTCGGACGAGGTTAAGGGGCTTGCAGTTCCCACGACTCTGTCTTGCGGCTCCACATCCACCCTTGGACCACAGGCCCTCATGCCTTTGAGATTCAACAACTTACAGTGACAAAGCAGAACACGAACGTTAAGAGATGAGAAAGGTGCTGTGAGAGGGTATCTGGGGATCAGCAGGGCACAGCCAAGGTGCCCATTGGGGCAAATCACGTAACCCCTCTGGGCCTCAGTTTCCACATCCATAAAATGGGGATAATAACACTTGGCCTAAGTTCCTCACAGGCAGAGCAGGGACTGGTTCTCTGATTTTATCTCAGCACCCAGTGTGATGCCCAGCACACAGGAGGTGATAATGAAGGCAAAGCACCAACTATGAGACTCGGTACCCAACAAATGATCACTACAATGAACAATTTAGAGCAACGCCTGATTTTACAGATAAAGGTTCTGTCCACTGCTCTGCTGCCCCATCCCACAACCTTGCCTCCCCCGCCACCACCAATTTTTCTAGTTCCTAAAAACTGGTGCTGCTGACTTTGAATTGCCCTACAAATCCATCTGTTGCTGGTCATCCACTTAAGGACCCTTGACCCTCTACCCTCTTCTAGCAAGGAGCACCGTGTTTGCAAAACAGTGTCTTCTCTGGGGATTAGAACAGCAAGAGCCGTCAGCTCTTAAATTCTTCGGGCCTTGGCGTTCAGTGATGAGGCCGTCTTGATTAAAGAGTTTCTGCAGGCCTGGGAGGGGTCCTCAAACTCAGGGCCTCTCTCCTGTTCCCAGCACTGGCTCCAGATGAACTTCTATTGCAGACCTTATAATGGGCATTTGGTTTGCTAAAACAATCTAGATGTCATTCATAAAAAAATGATCAAGCCAGAATAAAACATGTTCTGAGCTCTCAAAAAAAAATTACCATGTTTTTAGGCAAATTAAGCCCAAGATTATAAAAAGGGGATCCTTTACTGATCTCATGAAATCCTTTTGGTGCAAAATAATATGGACAGCAACCCTGTGATGCCGGAGGCAGAGGCCAGCCCCGTTCCCCTCAGTAGTGTCCACTGGGCGTCCGTCATGGAGGAGCATCAGAGGGCAGAGAACAGCCCGGGGGGCTCAGGGCCCTAATTCCAACCAGGGAGCTCCTGGTTAAGGGCCCTGCCAGGCCTCCCCAGGCAGCGCCCCCTCCTTCTGGGAGACAGGCCGTAACTGTAAAAGAAGGCTGAGCTAGAACCCCTGCTTCGCTGCCCCTCTGAGGGGTCATGGCCAACAGTGGGAGGATTTCAAAAACCAAAGAGACCTTCGGAGCGCAAGACGAGAGCAAATTCCACAAGGCACGGGACACAGACATGGAGCAGTGTGGAGGCAGACAGGATAAGTTAAAGGAAAGGAACCCCAAAACTGAGCTCTCGGGGAAGGCAAGCATTCGAAAACAGTTTCCCCTTCAAATGTGAGTGTTACACTTAGGACGTATTAAGAAAAGCTGCACTACGATTAGCTAGTTCTGACCTGAGTGTGTGTGTGTGAACCAGTAAGAGCGCGCACGTAAGGCAGGAAGCCCAGTCGGTCATGCATCTCTTTTCCCATGAAAACGATGCAGATAATTTAAATAAATATGTCATTCTGAGTATTTAAAACATTAATACATTTGATTTAGTTAGCAGGAAGGCTAGCCTTGCCATACTCCGGTGGAGGCCAAGCATTGCCCCAAAAAAGGCAAATCAAGTTGAAAAGCAACAGCTTCCATTTGCCCCGGGTGAGTCAGGTGTGAGGTGCTAGCCCTCAGCCCCGGCAGCCTGGGGCAGCAGCCTGGGCACCAGACCAGCGAACTCTCTGCCACTGTCTTATGGCTGAGGTTCACCGACTCCTCCGTCTCCGGTTGAAAATGCAGAGTGGCGACCTCTGGGGCAGCGTGACCGGGTGAAGAGGAAGAGGAGAATTCTGGAGGAGAGGACGCAGGGCCGTGCGAAGGCGGAGCCGGGGCCCCCTCGCCGTGGGAGAGTGCAGACACAGGCCTCAGGTGTGGGGACCCAGGAAAAGTTGGACCCAGGCTGTCGGGGGAACAGGGGGCGGTAGTTCCCGCTAATGTTCTCCCTCCTCCTCCTCCTCCTCCTCCTCCTCCTGGGCCTTCCAGGATGGGGTGGGCACGGGGATGGGTGGCTTTCTGCCCCGAGGTCTCCTCTGGGAACAGCACCCCCAGCACTCCCATCAGTGCCTGTGCTCACTCACGTTGGTAGCTCTGACCCTGACCTAGGGTGTCTGCACCACTCATAGAGCCCCAGATAGAAGGGAAAACAGATCTGAGGACCGAAACTGTGACCAACTTGCATACAGGTAAATGTTAAAGAGGAAAAGTTCCTGGGGCGCCTGGGTGGCTCAGTCATTAAGCATCTGCCTTCGGCTCAGGTCATGATCCCAGGGTCCTAGGATCGAGCCCCTCATCGGGCTCCCTGCTCCGCGGGGAGCCTGCTTCTTCCTCTCCCACTCCCCCTGCTTGTGTTCCCTCTCTCGCTGTGTCTCTCTCTGTCAAATAAATAAAATCTTAAAAAAAAAAAAGAAGAGGAAAAGTTCCTTAACGCCCATCCTGGCTCCCCCTAGGCAGTACTATGTCCCACAGCTAAATGCGCATCAGCCGGGTCAGGAAGACTCAGCCCCGTTCATCTGTATTTTCAACTCTGCCAGGTTCACGGCTAAGACACATAATGAGCTAACCACACACAAAGCGGCCCCAGTGAGTGAGTCAGCAGTAAATCAACAATCTTAATGGAGGAATTAATAACAGGCAAGTGGGATTAGATTAAGAATCAGTTAATGAACAAGAAAAATTAAGAGCCTAGTAAAATGTAAGGCCAAGAGCTGCTCTCAGGGCCACTGTCAGGTACTTAGAGAGAAGCACCCTCCCCCAGCCCAAGGCACACGGGCGGGCAGGTGATGACCCCGGGGTAACTACTGCAGAGTCTCTGAGGGGCCCTGGGGAGGCCAGGTCGAGGGGCCAAGGACAGAGGTGCTTACAGCTGACCTCTCTGGGGGCATCTTGATTCTTCATTACGGTGCTAAGGATCTTTCAGTAATCAGGGCCAAGAACCATGCAGGGGTGGGAGGGGAGCGAGCAGGGAGGGGAGAGAGAGAGCAGGAGGTACCCTGTGCAAACCCAGCTCCCACTGTGTCACCGGAGCTGTACCCGTTGACCGCGGCCTTGCTGCTCAGCTCGATCATCTGGTGCAGCCGCAGCTTCCGGCAGTAGATGGAGGCCGCCTCGGGCTCCAAGGCAATGATGAGCTGCTCGGCGGTCTCGGGGGAGGCCAGGCCTGCCTGGAAGACAGAGGCAGGACCACTCTGAGGACACACACGCCTTGCGCTGACGCCCTCCAGGAAGGGACACTTGTGCTCTGCCTGTCTGGGAAATTCCCTCCACAGACCCCTGCGGGGATTACATTCAGTGGTGATGGGGTGCTGAGCCCCAGGCCGGGTCCCCAAACACTGCGGAGGAGCCAAAGAAAATGTGTGGGTGCCTTTGGGAAATGCAGGGCTCTCTGGGCCCTGTGGCCTCTTTCATTTGGGACTTGCTTGGCCCAGAACTGAGCAGCATGAAGAGGGAAATGCCCCCAAACTCTGAAAACTGTCAGAAGATGGAAGGCAGGTGGTCTGTTTCTGGTTACGATCTAAAGGCAGACCCCAATCTTTGGTGGCCCAGGAAACAAATGGGCCATCCCTGGACCTCAGCTACGTGAGCATCGGATTTGGCTGTCTGGGAATCTGACGTGTCTCCAGCACACCAAGGAGGGCTCCGGGGCTCTGGGAGAAAGCCCTCCTGGAATCCCACACAGTCTCATGCTTTCTAGAATATGGGTCAAAAGGCAGCTGACAGTTACTTTATTCAAAGCCGTTACCCCTTTAATAGCAGACATGCTTCTGCTCTGTGACGTCTGGCTTATTCCAGTCACAGCCCCTTACAAGAGCCGGCCAAGGGGCTCTGGGACCACCCTTCGGAGGGCACATGGAGACCTGAGCCTGGCATGGCCTCTACCAGGTCCCTGCCCACCTCCCGTGGCCTAGGAACTAAAGCGTGAGGCCTCGCTTGCTCGCTGAAGCCGTTCAAGCCCCAAGGGTTTCCTGGTCGCCAGCACGACGGGACAGAGACACGCTGTGTCCTTCACCACTGTGTTTGCTTTGTTGCTATTCCCTAGGGAACTTCGGGGTGCTGCCCTCGCAGCACACCCACTTCGGAGGAGACTCTGGTTCTACACCAAGCCCATAAGGTGTAGTGGACTCATCTTGTAGATCAGGGGTGAACAGTCTGCCTAATGTCACACATGTACAGTGACCTCTCTAGAGTCACAGCCTAGAGTCACAGATGGAAGGGGCTTAGAAGATTCAGTTATTGGACAAGGGAGGGAGAGGGTTCCAGTTAGAATATTAAAAATGCAAAGGCCCTTCTTGGCCTTTTGTACAACTCCTTCACTTTATGCAGAAAGAAACAAAGGCTCAGAGAGGTAGGGTGACCAATGGTCCTGGGTTTCCTTGGACATGGACTCTCAGTGCTGAAACCTGGACAGTCTCAGGCTCAAATGTATCCACCCTGTACGTGGCCGAGCAAGCCCAGACCCAGTCTCAAGCCTCGAAGACCAGCTCTTTAATTGGTTCTTGGTTCTCCTGCTCTTGTTGACTTCAGGTACCAGGGTGGGACCCAGGCCTTTCGGCTTGGACGAAACTCCCAGGGTGTCTCTAATGCTCCTCCTTCTGCTGGTTTCAAGGTACGATCTCTTTACCCAGTAAATCCAGGACAGCACTAGATGGTATCCCACCTCTAATTGCATGTAGACAATTCTCCGTAATAACCGTACCCCCAAATGAACCAGTTAACTGTGTCTTAATGAGAAACCATTGGCAGGCAGGTGACTTAAATCTCCTCCCTGCCGATACCAGATGCCTCACAAGTGGTAGAACCCCTTCTAGAAGACTGACCTTACAAAACCTACACCATCCACAGAAAAACTGCCTCCTTACTGCTTTGTGCCTTCAGCTGTTAACCAACTACACATGGGCAGCATCTATGCCCATCAGTTTGGTCCCTGGGTGCAGAAGGCCTGCATGCCCATCAACAGGCCACTGACCCAGATGCATAACAAGATTTCCCACTACTCCCAACCCAAGGGACTAAAAGTCCCTCTCCCCCAGCCTCCCACAGGGTCACTTAGACATCCTTAGCGCCAAGACAGCTGACGCTGCAGTGCCCAATGACAGGGAACAAGGTTTACAGACCTAAGTGTCACCAGGAAAGTTGAAACCTCTGAACCTTAAGCCCCAGGATCCCAGAAGAAATCCAACATAAAACCAAGAGGAGCCCCCTTCTAAAGGACCGCTCTCGAAGACTGACTTTCCCTCCTTCGTGGGTTTGTAAAGTCAAGGGCCTCCTAGAATAGAAGCTAGCAGGTCCAGCTTTCCAGAAAATGGTGTGAGGAAGAAGGAAAAGCTAGCAGCAAAGAAACAACCAGGCCAAACTGTTTAAGATGCTTTTCCAAAGTTCAGAAGGGAAAATAGCCCGGGAGGAGGGGCGAGGAATGCAGAGTGCCAGGGCCGTGCCGGGGCCAGTGGGAAGGAGGAAAGGCTCACTACTGCCCTGTGTCCCACTAGGATGTCCACCGGCCAGGCAGTCTCCCTCCACGTGGCCAGGAAGAGCACCGGCCGGCCTGGACCCAGCAGTGGGGGACAGGAGGGAACAAGAAGAAAAACTCAATGCCTTCATCCCTCTCCACACCTTCCCTGAGACCGTGAGCAGCCCCTCTGAGGTAGACATGAAGTATCGGGGGGCCGGGGTGGCTCAGTCAGTTGTGTCCAACTCTTGGTTTCGGCTCAGGTCATGGTCTCAAGGTCCTGAGACCGAGCCCCGAGTCAGGCTCTGTGTTCAGCAGGGAGTCTGCTGGAGATTCTCTCTCTCCCCTTCCCTCTGGTCCTCCCCCTGAGCTCCCGTTCTCTCTCTCTCTCTCTCAAATAAATAAATAAATAAATCTTAAAAAAAAACAAAAAAAAACAGATGTGAAGTATTTAAAAAGAAAGCCAAATCAGGAATTCCAGAGAAGCGAAGAGCATTGAGTACAGTTACACAACTTGAGGTATGTGATTTACACAATCCAGCTTCCCCCTGGGATGCTCCCGAATCCTGAAGACATGAAAGACACACAGGCTGCCCCAAAATGCCCCAAACAGCATGGCTACACCCCTCAGGGGAGGCCTTTCATCTGTCCCTCCCCAGCTGGGTTGGCCTCAGCCCCGCAGCAAAAACTTTGACCCATTTCCACAGAGGGTTCCCCATGGTACCCAGGAGAGGATGCAGATGGGGGGCAGGGGGGCAGAGGACCTCCAACCAGCAAGGGTGGGGAGTGGGGAAGGTAAGCTCAGTGAGAGGCCCAGGACAAGCTAACCACACTCCTTTGCTCGAACCAGCCCCCGTCCTGCTCCCCAGAGAGAGTGAGGGGCCATGTCCCAATAGCAACTCCCATGGGGGCCATAGTGGAGAGCTGAAGGATTGAGGCAAGAGGCAGCGGGCTCTGCCAGGTTCCCTCTCCCCAGGAGGGGTCCCAGAGCTGCTTGTGGACTCCAAGAAAAAGAGGAAATGCAAAAGCATCTGCCAAATGCTCAAAAACTCAGATGTCTTTATCTCTGGGCAGGAGGACCCAGTGCCTGGAAGGGTAGGCTTTCTGCATAAACACTTGCAGTCCTTCTCAGCAGAAGCCCACAGCCTGGCAACTGTCAGGAGCCCTGGGACCAGGCCTGGGCCCACCAGAGCAGGGGAGCGCTCACTGCTTTGGCTAGTTCTGCCTCTGAAGCTGGTACCTTGCAGCCGCTGTTCCACGTGAGCTCTCCCTCCCCTGCGCCCCGGCTGGCCGAGCACTTAGCCTATTCCATCTCCAGCTACAGATCATGCAGACGCGCCGAGCCTCTCCTGCAAGATGCTACTTTCCAAGGTCAGCACATAGCAGGTGCTCGGGGGGTAGCTGCTGAGTGCATGAACCCGCCATCCCTCCAGTCAGCCTTCGTTCTGTGATTTCCTGGCCCTTGTCTCCAGAACACGAATGAGAGCCTATTGCTGACATGACCTGGGGAGGCTACCAACAGAAAGGGTCTGCACCAAGAATGCACTATCCCATTTGAGTCCTCCAGGAACCTGGGGCAGCGGGAGTATCACCATAGCCCCTCTGAGAGCCCTGCTTCCCGGTCCCGAGCCCCACTTGGGAGGAGCAGAAAACCACACTCGAGGAGGCTGGGGACATGGGCCCTGATATCGACTCGTCTGCCCCTCAGCCCTGCTGTCAGCCAGGGAAGCCGTCCAGGGACGCGTGCACAGCCGTGAAGGTGGCCAGACGGGGGGACGCTCTGCGGGGCGCACGTCCAGCCGCCTGGGGCTACAGCTGCACCAGGTCTGGGTGTCAGCCACCGCAGTCCCCCCCCACCCCCCGATGTGATTATTTTTCACTGCAGTACCAGCTATTAACTCCACGTCAGGGGAGATCATCCTCCGTGAGGGATTATCTTTTATTTGACAGGTTTCCAGAACCCACTAGGGTTACACGTTTCCGGCAAACCACCTCTAGAAATCAACTGGACTATTTCCTACCCATAATGACTATCCCTCAAGACTCAGTGGAACTGTCTCCCATTCTAGATCTTTCCTGAAGGCCTCAGAAGAGGGATCAGCTCTTCTTCCTGCTACAGGCTGTTCAGCGAATGCTCTGAGAGGGTCTAACGGGGCCCTGAGGCCGTGAATTATAAAACATAGAGATTAAACCTACTTTTTCAACAAGCATTTGACACAAGAGGAGTTTTTGGAGTTTCACAGATAAACTGTATCCATAAAGTGCTCTGCAGCCCGCACCAACCTCAGCACTGAATCCCAGACTTCTGAGTGGAGGCCCCAGAACCAGCCCCTCCAGGCTTGCCTCTTCCATGAGAGATGCTGCCCAGAGCCTCATCTCTTGCTCTGCATCCAGGTCTCTTCCCCCTCCACCAGGCCAGTGGAGGAATGAAGCTCAGCCCCTATCTGACTGTGCCGTGAACTTGGGCTCACAGGGCCGCCAACGGGCCTGAAGGAGGGACTCCATTTCCTGCATGCAAGCAGGGGAGATGTGACCAGTTTCCTAGCTGCCCTGACAGAGTACCATCCTACCTCATCCTTCCAGCTCTTCCTTCTGAAGCCAGGCTGATGGGCAGCACTCTGGGTGCAAGGGATGGTGGGCATCCTCAGATCTCAGAAGCTGGCTGACCCAAGAACTATGTTTTGTGCTCAGGTTCTGTATTAGCATTCTCCAGAGAAACAGAACCAGTAGGATGTATGTAAACACAGAAAGAGATTTACTGTAAAGGATTGGCTCACACCATTATGGAGACTGACAAGTCCCAAGATCTACAGTCAGCAAGCTGGGGAACCATGAGAGCTTACGGGATAGTTCCCTTGCCGGCAGCCTCAAGACCCAGGAAGAGCTGTTTCAGACTTAAGTCCAAAGGGAGGAGAAAAACAATGTTCCAGTTTGAAGGCAGGTGGGCAGTAGGAATCCCCTCTTATTCTAGGGAGTTTTGTTCTAGTCTGGCCTTCAACTGATTGCATGAGGCCCACCCGCCTTAGGGAGGGCAATCTCTTTATTTAGTCAGTCAATTTAAATGTTAATCTCATTCAAAAATACCCTCACAGCAAACACTCAGGATGATGTTTGACCAAATATCTCAGTACCCCTTGGCCCAGTCGAGTTTACACATAAAATTAACTATCAGAGGTACACATTTTTCTTATTCTGTACAATTAATGGAGGATGAGGAGAGAGAATTGAAGAGATGCTAATTCTGGCCACGCTTCATTTCCATATCGTCATGGGGACTCTTCCAGAAGACGAGCTAAAAGATACCATAGACTAGTCGGCAAACTGTTGTGCCCCATAACTCCCTCTGCCCCTCTCTCTGAAGTACAAAAGGCTGCGATGAACCACTCAGCTATGAGCAACCTGAGAGTGGGGCCTCATCTTGGTACACAGGATATGAATCTAGCACCTACATGTCCCAGCACACAGAAGACCCCAGTATGGGTTTGTTTAGTGAATAAATGAATGAGTAAACCAAGAATGATTGAATGGCCCCTGCCATCTTGAAAGCCGTTCAGTGACTAAACTCGACACAAGTATCAAATCAGAATTACAAAGAGCCAAAAATTAAGCTGCACAAATGCCACACCCATCAGAAGTGACCCAACAACCAAAGGATGGGGCAGTCTGCAGAGTATCTCTGGGCTTCACAAAGAAAAGTCCCCACGTCCATAAATGCTGGTTACATTCACCCCTCTGAGGTGCCATTTTGATTCTGCCAAACCCTGGAGGGCACCACACCTCCATCTGCCTGGTTTCCTCCTCGACCCAAGAACAAGGGGCCTCCCCGCCAGGCCCCACTTCTCAGAGAGGCAGTCCTTAGGAAGAGCCAGCCCAAGGCTCCAACAGCCCTGACAAATCTCCCAGTCCTTGCACCTCTTTCTGTTTCAGGCTAAAAATAAGAACTGACCCTTTTCCGGGTCACATGTTTGTTGCTGCAGTTTTCCTGTGGGAAAACAAGAGTCAAAGCCCTGAATCCTGAGTCTCCTTCCTGTGCAAAGTCAGAACGCTGGCTGTGTCTCCACAGACAGCCGTGTCCCAGCGTCCCGTCTTTGGATGCTGCCTGAAGGCTGGCACTGAGGACAAGCTCCAGGATGCCCAGGGCTTCTGTGGACAGCAAAACTGCATTTGGGTTTCTTCCTTTTTAAAGAAGTTGCCTCTTTCTGGAACTTCCACCCTCTTCCTTCATCCCTATAAAAACAAATCTATTTTTGGCAGCTACGTAGACTGAGCCAGATTCTCACGCTGAAGGGGAGAGCAGAGGAGAGCCTGCGGCAGAGGGAAGAAGGGGAAGTGGGGAGATTGGGGGTGGGGGTGGAGCAGGGACATTGCTCTCCCTGGAATTCTACCTGTCACCTGGGGTAAAGCTCCAAGTGGTGAGTACAATTCATGACACCAAGGTAACCATGGCCATTTTGCTGCATTTGGTACTCAGGGTTGATCGGTAGGTATTTTGAAAGGAAAGTTCATACCTATGGCTACAAACTCAACATCAGAGACATGTCCCCCAGGAGCAGTGACTGTCCCCTGGGAGGTGTGGCTTCGGGCAAGGGAACATCCATTACGTTGGTGACTTTCCCCAGCCCAGCTCAGGTTGAAGGCTCTGGAAACTGACTCTCATTGCACAGAGTGGGCCCAGGCCCCAGGGTGGCCTTTCATTAACCCAAGGGATTAAGTACAGCGGGAGCCAGCTCTGACCTTGGGGTCAGAATGGCAGGTCAGCACGGCCAGCCATCCTTGCCATGGAGTCAGACCCTCGTGGAAGCCCCGTCATGGCACACGTGGCCTGCGGACAGTGTGAGGCTTGGCGGCCATGAGGGTCCATGGTACCAGGGATGCCCCCAACGCCCAGGAGGAATGGGCTGGCCACTGGCACTAGAATGTTCTATCCATGGCGCCATGCTGACTGGCACACTCCTCAGCCACGCCACTGCCCTCATCCAGGTGTCTGCCACCACACGGGTCTGGTGGCCTCACCACCCCCTGACCCTTGTGCTCCCGTGTTACTCACAAGGTGACACGTGCAGAAGATCATTCTATTTCCCTTATGACCCAGCTGTACAGATGCAGATTTCAACCTCTATACCAAGCTGCTGTGCTTGGTCACGGCCATCGGCTTTCTCTTTATTCCTTTCTTCTTCAAACATTCTTATTGCCTAAGCTTTTTCCTGAGGGTCCATTCACCCACGGCAAAATGTCTCTGTACCCCAGTTTGAAATCCTAGCCCTGGGGAACTTACGGTGTAGAAGGTATAATGCCAGAAAGAAAATTGAGCCCAGCCCAACCCTTATGGACCTGACCCCCATTCCTCCCCCAGGAGGAAGGCTTCATGTCCCCTGGGCAGTGGGAGACCCCTCACTGCCTTCCCAGGGAGGCCTGTGAGTGCTGGAGACACCTGAGTGGGGTGACAGTCACCCCCATGGGCATCCTGGGCCGCCACCCGCCCCACCCCCACACTCACCTGATAGGCAGCTTGTCTCATGAACTGCTTGGCGGGCTGTTTCCAAATGGCAGGCACTGTGATGACCCATCTGACATCAGAGTTCTCGAACTCCGACCCCGCCTGGTCACTCAGCTCCTAAAGCCAAGGGAAATGCAGCAGGTCAAGAGGACACAGCTGGTCCTCCTACAGCTTCACGGAGAATTCCAGGCTTCCTGGCCATGAACTCTTGGGGCATCTACTCTACAGCCTCCTGAACTTACTAGTGTCAGGGAGCAAGGGTCTGTTTCCTGATTATTCCACAAGCAGGGAGCTCTGCTCCTTTCACTCACTGAACGTGACTGCAAGCAGGAGGCAGGCAGGTCAGAGGCCTTTGGCCACTTCTGAGTCATGTGACAGGGCAAGTAACAGCCTCCCAGGCCTCAGTTTCCTCATCTGCACAATGGGGATAATAATACCTAGCTCACACTGTTGTTGGGAGGAGTGATAATTTTCTGAGAGCTACATTTACTGGGAGCTTACTCTGTGTTAAGCACTTTGCATACCTCATCTCCATTAGTTCCAGGATCCCACTAGGAAGGGATGATAACTATGTGTCTTTTCTACAGATGGGAACCTGAGTCCTAGATACGTGCAGTACCTTCTGATGACTGCACAGCTGGAAATTGACAGAGCCAAAATTTGGACCCAGACCCAGTTATATCTTAACTCTAAAGGCCAAGGTCTTAACTAAGTTGTTACATGTGGTTCATATCTAGAACAGGGCCTGCCCCATAGCACTGCTTAACACCTGGTAGCAGTTGTTGTCAGAGATGTCACTGTCCTCTGCCTTATGGCAAGGCCAGCACCTCAGGGCAGTTCTCCTAGCAGGACGGGAGGGATATGAACATGACCCAAGCAAGAACTATGCTGCCCTTAGCTTTTGGTTAAGATTAAAACCACATCAGCAGGAACCACACAGATAAAAGGGATTGGCAGAAGCATCAGAGGTTCACACCGAGTCCATGCAGACAAAATACGTCTCTAGAATAGTTCTCAGACTCAGTATTCCCATCTGTAAAATGGGGAGAATAAAAGTAATGCTCTGTGTTTCTGGGGAGATTGAGAACACCTGGAAGAAGCTCGCCCAGAGAAGACCTCTGATAAAGCTTGCTCCTTCCTGCCCTTCCCCTCCAGTTGCCACATTCACCAGACAAATCTGAAATCAAACCTAAACATGCACCAACGCGCATCTGCGTCGGAGTCAGTTCTGGGGACAGGTTTCAGAAGATTAAAAGGCTGGCAATTTGTTTCTTCTGATAGGTATCTCATTTCCTCTCTTGTTTCAGTAGATACCTTGGGACGGAGCTACCGTGACACGGAATTAACTTCCTATGTGATCAGTCCGTAAACTTTTTTTTTTTTGCCCTTTAAAAATTTTTTTTTTATTTTTAATTGTGACAATAACCCATAATGTAAAATCTACCGCATGAACCTTTTTTTAAGCACATAGCTCAGCAGTGTTAAGTACGTCTAGTATACTTTTTTTTTTAAACATGTTTTTAAAAACACCTCTGCGTGAAACAGCGGGTTTTGTTTTGTTTTGTTTTTATCATGTTTTATTTCCTTGCAGGTCTGCATTGGGCTTTAAAGGCAGGCAAGTAGTGATGTGTGTTGGGAAGTGTTCTAAGCAGGCCGCCGAGCACCATCCAGGCTATTTTAAACTCTTTAAACAGGAAAAGGCTCAAAAGGTGAATGATGGGCTTCCCTGGCCGTAGGGAAGGTTGTTTAAAGCTGTTTGTTCACCAGTGGATAGAGTACAGCTTAGAAGGGAAAGGACCCTGCCATTAATTAAACATCTCAGTATGTCAGGCCCTTTTCACTTGCTTTCCTTCATGAACGATGAGCCTGCTTCATGCCTGTGATTCCTGAGATACGATGCTTTAGTAGATACTCTATTTTGCTTATCCTGGTCCAACGTGCAACAGTCCCCTCCTCTGAAGCCATCTGTCCTTCCAATACCAGCCAGCCCTCTCGTGGAGGGCCCGGTGCTCATAAATCTCCTCAGAAAGCTTTTCTTCATGGAATTTCTTTATAGCATGCTCCCTGCTGGGAGAATGTGCAACCAGGTTCCCAAAGCTTTTGGCTGAGCTGACATGTTCGAAACCACACACCCTCCTACACTCCCTGTTGGCCCTCTGCCCCCCTCCATCTCTCCCCTCCCCTTCTGAGATGGGCTGTTCACTCTTTTCCCCTTGACCAACCTGAAACACAAGCCAATGTCATGGACTTTCTCAGGTCCTAAATTTTCCCCAGATCCCCATGCCTCTTCCTCCTAATCCAAAGGCCCTGCAGTCATGGGCCTCCCTCTGCTCCTTCACCTTTCTCCAGATGGCTACAGACACGATAGGCAGACAGTCCTTCATTGGTTGTCTGGGCTACCAGGTGCTGAGCCCATGCCTCTGAGATCCCTGCTCTTCGGGATCTCTGTGCCTCCTAGTCCACTTTGTTGCCGCCTAGAATCATGTGCTCTCCTTTACACTCCGTCTCCCTCCTACTCCTTCCTTCTGTCCTCTCCCCTCTCCGTCCCCCACCGCCGGTAGAAGAATTATTTCCCAGAATCTACTTCTTCCCTCCGCCCTGGCCCCCTCTTTCTTCTTGGTTTTCACGTTCCCCAAGTGACCCCCCACTCTCCGAGTCTCAGAGCCCTCAGAAACACCTGCTTCAGGATCTGAGTCCACTGTTTCCATAGGGCTTTCCTCCACCCTGCAGGCCCTGGGGATGCTGTGGTCTCCCTCCCTCAAATGTTATCTCTGTGGCCATGGCATTCCCCTATTAGAAATCCTTGGATGGCTCCCCGTGACCCAAGGAGTTCATTAGCTTGGCATTTGAGGCTTTGCAAGATCTCGACCCAAGCTTGCTGTTCCCACTCGATCCCACAGCCCTGCCCTTCTCTCAACCCAAACTGCCCGCTTTCCAGAGCTGTCTGCTGTGTTTCCTTTCCCCTGCAATCGTCTTGTGCCATTCTACCAGCTCAAAACACCCACCCTTCCAGCTGCTGCCAGTGAGAGGCCCCTGATGCACCTCCTCCAGGGAGCCTTCCCTACTGCAGCCCACTGGGCAGAACCTCTGTCTTCACCAAACACCAAACACCCACAATGACCCCCTCACAACACCAATCTGTTGACGACATACTCCTTCACACTCTGTTGATTTCAATGCTGCCAGAACTATCTGGCACACAGAAAGTACTCCAAAAAGAAGAAGGAGGAGGAGGAGGAGAAGAGGAATAGGAAGAAGAAGAAGAAGGAGAAGGAGGAGGAGGAGGAGGTGCTTGAATGGATGAAAGCAGTATTACATTCTCATGTCTTTGTTTCCCTCAGGCCCTATTTCTAGAACTCTATTCTATTTCTAGAGTTCACTAAATTTCTTGTAGTGATCACATAATACCAAATACTTCTAAAGTTCCCAATTCTTTTTGGATAAAGCTCAGTACACAAGGTTCTTTATGCATCTGACTCACACCCACTCATCACCATGCCCATGGACAGAGACACCAAGTGGACAGCTGTATTCCACTTAGAAATTAGCCAATTCTTCCCCATCCAGGGCCATCTCTGCACAAACTTTGCAACAGTCATCCAAGCGGCTCACTCAGGCACCAGCTTCTCCCCTGGGGCCTGGGGGGACAGGGAGAAGGGATGACAGCAACCATTTGCCAGGAGTTCACTGTGCCCAGCTCTGAGGGAGGTGCCTCATGTCTGGTAAAACAACCCACAAGATACACGACCTGCCCCACTCTTCCGGTTAGGAATGTGGGTATCAGAGAAATTAAGCACCTCACCTGAGACCCCACAGCTGCCGCACATGTCTTCTGCCTATCTTTTTTACTGAGATGGAACTCACATCTCATAAAATTCTCCTTTTTCAAGCATACAATTCAGTGGTTTTAGTATATTCACAAGGTTGTGCAACCACCACACTCTCTAATTCTGTCACCCCAAAGAGAAGCCCCATTCCTATAAGCAGTCACTCCTGTGCCCTCCCCCAGCCCCGGACACCTGCCAATCCACCTCCTCTCTCTGGGGATTCACCTACTGTGGACATTTCTTACAATGGAATCACACAGGATTGGCTGGCTTCTTTCACTCAGAGTAACGTTGTCAAGGTTTCTCCATGTGGTTGCAGGCGTCCGTGAGTCATTCCTTTCTATGGCTGACTAATATCTCCTTGCAGGGATAGACTCACTTAGTAACCCATCCATCCATTGATGGACGTTCATGTTGTTTCCCCTTTTTAGTTATTACAAATACTGCTGCTGTAGACGCTCATAGACGGGTTTTTGTGTGAATATGCGTTTTCATCTCTCTTGGGTATATGCTGAGGAGTGGAATCACTGGGTCATGTGGTAGCCCTGTGTTTAACCTTTGAGGAACTCTCAGACTTTTCCACGGCGGCTGCCCCACTTTCCATTCCTGCCAGCAGGGCATGAGGGTGCATCCTGCTTTCTGAATGTAAGTCCTACGCTTCGTCCCTGGAGGCCGTGCCTGCTCGCCTGGCTGGCAGGTGTGCCTCCCCCTGCCCCAGGGCCCTGGCACGTGTCCTACCTTCAGCGCCTGCTCCTTGAAGTATTGCAGGGCGTACGCGAAGATTTCAAGGGCTTTGATTTTCTTGCCGTTTGCTGCCGTTAGGTCTGTATCCATGGTGAGGTCCTGGTGCGGGAGAGGAAGGAACAGTAAGATGAGGGAGAAGAGACGTACCTTGTGGCTTTGGGAACTGCTACTTGGAGATCTGGGGAAGCCAGTGAGCCACATTTCTGTTTCCTGATATTTGGTAGACTGGGATAGTGTGTCTTCCACTATCTCCCACCAAGGGGCCTGGCAGCATTGTCCCCTTATTGTGTCAGGGGCCCTGGCTGTTTCCTTCAGCCCCTACCTCTCACTTTTCCCTCCCTCCCTCCCTCTCATTCTCTCTCCCCTGGATCCTCACGAAGCAGAGGTTTCAGGGAGGCGACAGAGCCCAGGAGAAGAGAAAGGAAGCAAGCACCATTGCTGATGCAGTTGACATACTATTTCCACACCCAGACACACATGGTCACCTTCGGGAGCCCCAGCAGAGGCCTAAAGCATCACGCCAACTCGCTGACGTGCATGATGCTAAACAGACATGAAGCCTTCATTCCCCGATGAGCTGCCAACCGAGTCGCCAAAATAGAAGAGCTCCTATTTTAAGACCTGTGCTTAATCCTCTTGGGAGTGCAGCATCACCACCTCCCTTCCTCCGCCAGTAGCTAAAGCAGTCCGGTCCCTTGGGTGCAGGATGCCTGTGAGACACTGGCTGGACTGGGGTCATTCAAAAATGACAAGAAAGTGCTCACAGGGTGGCGATGGACAGAGAGTGGGAGCGAACATCAGGAGGAAGCCCCCAACGCAGCCCGAACCCAGAGGCTCATTACTACCAGGGGGAAAAAAAAAAATCAGCCTCCGGATTGATCCAGCTGGCTAATGAGGCTTGCGGTTAGAGTTCGAAGGGGCACAAAGCTACTAAAGCGGCCTCGTGGAGCCTGTCGGCTGTCCTGACCCATCGGCACAAGCCCCCCCTTCCCAACCAGCCACCCCACCCCCAGTGCTCAACAAAGACACCCCAGATTTGGGGGCAGGGCAACTCCCAGGTTCAGAAAGGGGACCAACCACCAGGAAGCCAGAGGGTCAGAACTGAAAAAACTCAAAACGGAAGAAATTCCCGTGTTCCACCACACAAGACTGCTGTTGGGCGGTGACCGCCATCAGGTGAAACGGGGAGGATGCATTTCTAGCAGGAACCTGTCTGCTTCACAGAGAGCCACGCCGATGCACACAGGGCCTCAGAGGCAGGGTGCTGGCTGCAGGGTCTCCATTAACATGGGTTTTGTCATCTGCAAGCACGTTAACAGCAGACAAATGAAAGCAATAATCATAGGAGCGAGCAACTGACTAGAACTTAGTACCAGCACAGCTCTAAGAGCTTTAGGTATTTTGATTCCTTTAATCTTTACACCATCCCCACAAAGAAGGCCCTGGAGTGTCTCTATTCCACACAGGGCCCAGAAAGGTTAAGTCACTTGGATTAAGCATCTTGCAAGTTTCAGAGGTAGGATTTAAATCTAGGCCGTCTGGTCCCAGGGTCCATGGTCTTAAACACCCATTGCCATCCTGAATCTCTAAGTACCAAAAATTAAAGAAAATCTGTGGGATGTAATGCTCACACTGAAAAAAAATCCTATCCTGTGATCCAAACTTTTCCATGAATCTTGGGAGAGGGGCCTAGCTGATGTAGACAGCTTACAGAACACTGGCGTGCTGGGAGTTGAGCCTCCAATAAATTGGGCACCTGATTTCCTGAGCTACCACTTCCCCACACAGGTTTACTTCTAAACTTGTTAGCTAATCGCCACTGCCCTGGGTCCCCCAAATGCCCCCGGCCCCCAAGGCCTGCCTTCAGAATCCCCGGATCTCCCAACAACCCAGCAACTGCAGAGGGATCTCCTGGCATAGCAGGGAGCCCCCAGCCCCCTCGGCCGGGGCTCCAGCCAGTGTCCACTCTGACCAGTCAGTTGCCAAGGCACACACGTTGTTAAATATTCTGAATATCTCCCTGCCCATGTGTGTATCAGAAAGTGCCGTGTATTCCGCAGAAGTGTTGTGTGCTCCAGGCTGCTTCTAAAATCAAGGTAAATGGATGTTACTTTCTACTCAGGAGAAGCCTGAGGGTTTCCTGGGTTGGGAAGACCTCGGGGCTGGAGGAACCTTGGCTCTCCAATGCGGAGGACTTGGGGCCAGGGAGAGGCTCGCTTACCCCCGTGGTATGCAGCTTCATCTTGAACTTCTCCAGGTATAGCCACTGCTTGGCCTCGTTGGGATCCAGATCATGGTAGAAGTCCCTGGCGGCATACCCAAAGCTGTGGAATTTCCTCTCCGGAGTCAACAAGATAGTGGTCGGAGTCTTCTGGTTGGACACCCCAGGGTCGCCCCCTTCCCATCGCCTGACATCAAGGAAAGGCAGAGGTTATGAGAACCTTCCTTCATAATCCTAGTTCAGGCGGCACTGACTGGAGCACCTACTGTGTGCACGATTCTTACAGATGTGGGTGCGCACAGGAGCCGCGACAGGTGCACTCTGGTTCTGTTGGGTGAGTGGTGATCAGAGACCCGACTTCAGTCAGAGAGAAGAAGGAAAGGGGCAAGCACCAGGGTCTTGCTCAGGAACGAGGTCTGCTTTGACCATCCACTCCATGTTCACTAAGCACCTACTGTGTGCCGGGTGCTGGCGACACAGACACGAAACCTTTATGTCTCTGCCTTCAAATAACTCACAACCTAGGAGGTTATGTCTTTTTGTGGGGGGCGGGGTCTTTTTTTTAATTTGCAAGCCCTCAAAACAAATGTATAGCCGGCTTGTGTCCTCTCTAAAACAAGGTAGGGTATAAACAAATACATAAATACCTGCCTTATCACATGGGAACGAGGGACCCAGGAAATGCCCTAGAGGTCAGAGAAGGCAGAGGTGCCGGATGGTAGGGCAAGGGGAGGAATGCAGGGCTAAGGAGAGACTCGAAGGACTGACACAGAGCTGCCAGGATCTTGAAGGATGGAAGGGCACTGCAGGCTGCTCAGAGGTAGGAGAACATGGGGCTTGTGCGGGGATGCTAAGTGATTGGCTTGGGTGGAGAAGGAGTGTGTAAATGGGAAGTGTGAGAAACAAGATTGGGAAGGTGTATGGAACCAGGCTGAAGAGAACCCTGGGAAGGGAGAGAATTAATGAGTGAGTAACGGGAAGCCACTAAAGGTTGGAGGGCAGGGGCATGGCAGAATCAGAGCTGGGGTTGACCAGAGCACACTGAACTAGACAGGAAGCCAGGAGGCTGAGGAGGAGCCTCAGGCCTCGTCTGGGAGCAGAGGCAAGGGGGCTTAAACAAGGGCAGAGGAAAGGGATGGAGGAGGATGAGCCTTCCCGAGGGAGAACCAAGCCAAATGGCCATGGTGTGAGCAGGAGCCAAGGCACCAGAGGCCCCCACTTGGGAGCCCAGAGGAGAAAGCCCCCTTCCCAGAAACCTGGAGCCCTGGTTAACCAAGGAGACCGCAGGGAACGAGGGAACTCCAGGTGAACCTGCTGGCACTGAACTCCCAGGAGGGGGCTGGAGATGGAAGCCTGGGGTTCACAGGAGAGATCCAGGAGGAGAGACAGACTTGGGTGCCTCCATACCAGGGTAACAGCCACGGTGACAAGGAGGCAGGAGAGCCCTGATGGGAACAGGGAGGTGGGAAAGGACTATTCCTGCAAGGCTGAGTGCTGAAGAGGCCCCAGAAGAGGAGAGAGGTGAGTATGGACAGATTGGCGGAGACCATGGGAGTCCATCCTGGAGCTCATGGGGGGGTAAGGGAGTGGGGCAGGGAGTAGGTGGAGCCCCAGGGAAGCTTCCTTCCTTCTCTTAGGTAGAAAGGAGAACAGGAAGGAGAGTGAAGAAGGCAAGTGACTTGGTGCCTCCCCTCCTCTGGAAGAGAGGAGAAGCCGCATCTGCCAAGGCGGCCAGGATGCTCTCTTCTCTCCCAGGTTCTGACTCTGCAGCACGCTCCCGTGCTGCCACTAGCCACGGGACCACCACGAGAAGCCTCTGGTGGCGACACGTTGTACTAGAGGAAGCACGCCTCTCCCTGGCCTGCTGGGAGGGTGGCTGAGCTCACACCTGCTCCCAACATAGCACCGTTAAGCTTCGGTGGGACCATCACAATCCAGGTGGAGAGCCAACCTGGATTTGCCACACAGCTGGGTCTGGAATCATCCCTGGCAGGTTCCCCAGTCAAGCTCCATCAAGATGCAGGCTTCTACCCAGGGAGCCAAAGTCCCCATGATGAGTGCACTGAGACCCAGGGATGCTCACCACCCCAGACGCCGGGCACCTGGGCACTCCCCACATGACCGCTCACAAATGGACTTTCTGTTCCCATTAACAACTGACATTTTCACTAGGCGATGAACCTCCTGAGTTATTTCCCTTCCAATTTTTATTCCTTCATTCCTATTAAAATACATACAAAAAAATTGAATTTTCTCAACCATAATTGTGTCAGTCTGTATCAAGGTTAACGTGTTCTGATTGAACTAAAATCCAGGTAGGGCTTCCCTCCAAACTCTCTACAAGAACAGAGATGATCTCTCTAGAGGCCTGAGCGCTGCTGATACTGTGTGGATCCCTCCCAAGCAATCTCAGTGTTATGTCTGCTCTTCATTTTTTTTTTTTTTCAATTTCACTGCAAGACGATCCCTTCGAAATAACATTTCTCAAAACAACTATGGAGAAGTCTAGCTTTTTACAGCATGCTCTTCTCCCTTCGGGGTTTCCATCCCTGGGGACGGCAGAGCAGACCTCGCAGCAGGTATCTAGCTACCCAGATGCAGAATCCTGGTGGCGACTAGACAAGAGGGCTCTGCTGTCATCGGGGCTCTCTACCAGAACTGGCTTTTCATTATTTCCTGAAGATATGACACCCACGGGGCTCTGGAGCCTCTTAGGACATCCAAGCCAAGATTGGGGTGGGGGGGTCACTTTTATTATGACTTATGTTTTAAGCAGCACACTGCAAAAATGCATAAGATCTTACTCTGGGAGCCATAACTAAATTCCACAGTTGCCAGGTAAAGGAGTTGCAAAACCCATCACAATCTATCTTCAGAGCCGTCCTTGGATTTGGAAAATCAGAGTGATAAACTCCTGGCCCCCAAAGCTTTGAGGGGCCACAGACTCTGCAGGAGAGCCCCGCACCAGAGCCGGAGCCCGCGTGGGGGCCAGGGTAGACCAGAGTCCTTGCAGACAGCCCGTCACGCGTGGATGCGGAGGACAAGAGGGCGGTTTTAGGCTGCTGTGTGTATGGCGGGGCGAGGTGGAGGAGGGCAGCAGTGTCCTGAGCACAGAGTGTGTCCCAAGAGACCCCGGGCAACTTCAGGGTGACCCTGAAATTCACCCCACTCTGCTTTCTGGTTACTATCACTTAAGGACTAGCACCTTCCCTGCTTACACTTTACTCTGTACTAAGCTTGGCAGGAAATCTCATTTCATATGCACACACACTCTGTGAGACAGACATTGCCACTACCTCCATTTCACAGATTCGGAAACTGAGGTTTAGAAGGTCCAGCAGTTGCATAAGGTCACACAGTAGGTGGCCGAGCTGACACCTGGACCTCCTCCATCACAAATACCCTACAAGTCAGTACCTCTTCCCCGGGATGCATGCTAGAATAACCCAGGCCAGGTTTCAAACACACTGTCCAGGCCCTTCCCCAGACCCACTGAGTCAGAATTAAAGCAATGCTTTTACAGACCAGGAACCTGGAGCCCAGAGATGAGAATGGTTTACCCAAAAGGGGCACAGGGGGTTTGGGCTGAGCTGGGCCAGAATCTAGGACCCGCCTACTAAATGCCATTCACCCGCTTCTTAAACGAACCCCCTCCTCTCCCCCAGGGCCCTCCTCCAAGTCTCCACAGGTACAGTGACTGGTGCCCACACACGGCCCTCCGCACCCACAGCACTCACCTCATCACGTGGATACATTCTGGCTCCTTGGTGAAGCTGTAGGCATAGCCACTGGACGTGGTTCCAAAGTCAATGGCCACCACCACCAGAAACATCTGCTGCTCTGAGACGTTCGGGTCAGCATCATTCTGCGGGTGTTCGGAGTAAGGCATGAGGGGTGGGTGGGGGTGGCCGAGCCTGGCCTTCCCGCCTGCCCAGCTGTGCACCCCCTACAGACAGAACTCTGGCTCAAGTGTGCCGCGTGGTGAGCCCTACGGAGAGGCCAGGCCAGCCTCAGCCCCCACATGGTGGCTCAAGGAGAAATGGAGGGCCAGGCTGCCAGCGAGAAGGCACCTGCCCACAGCCTGCCCCCGTCTTTATCAACTGCTTATGAACACGACTAATTGTGGAAAGTCCATCCAGTCTGGAAGCCCAGTGGTTCCTCGAGTGACACAATCCTTCCCTCACCGCCCTCCCCGAACTCCTGTGCAGACACTGTCCAGAATGCCTTACCAGCTGTGGCCCTGCCACAGCCCCAGTGACCACTCCACCTGCTCAGGCGTGTTGTGAGTGGGAGGAGGGCTCTGCATGCCAGGGGCCCTGGCCATGCGATCCTGCCAAGTCCTGTCCCTTCAGGGGCCAGAGCCTTTCCTCAACATCAGGCGAGTGAGTCAGGCCATTCCAGGTTTCCAAACCTTTGTTTGTTTGTTTGTTAAGCAGTGTAGACTTTTTTTTTATATCCACAGAACTTCACATTATAAACCAATCAATGTCGGGCTTGAAGTGTACTGCTTAGAGCAGGGGGTGAGAGCCCCATCCATCTGGCCTCTCCTCACGCTGCCCCCCACTCCCCACACACCCCGAGGTGACCCCGAAGCTCCTACAGGGACCCCTCAGGGCGCCGTCTGGAAACTCGCAGTGTGAGGACCAGGCCAGAGGAGGCCAGCCTCCCAGTCTCCCAGGACTGACGGAGTTCCAGGACACTGAGTGAGGTGAAACCCAGCCAGTTCCAGGAAAACCAGGACAAGCTGGTGCCCCCTCCTGCAAAGCCACCCCTCCCCGGGGACTTTTCTCTGGTCGGCTATGTGTAAATCCCTTGAACAGCTGCCCCACAAAAAATCCATCTTCTCATTGAGGGGTAGGGTGGGAGCAAATGCCCAATCTGCAGCCCCCTCCCCATCCAGGCCTTCTCTCCCGGGCCGGCTGATGCAGAAGCCAGCCCAGCCACAGGCTTGCAGACCGGGCAGTTAACTGCAATCAAAAAGCCGCTGCATTTCACCGATGCCCCGGCCAGAGGTGGCTGCTCCCTTCCAAAGGGACGCCTCGCTGTCTCTGGGCCCTCAGCCTCCAAATGCACCTGCTAATGCACCCAAGCCAACAGCTCCGGAAGCACCAGCCACACCACAAAAAGCCTTCTCAGGCCGAGGGTGGGGAAGCGGCTTGGTGGGCTCACAGGACGAGTCCCGGGACCATGTACTCCCCACCCACGAAGGTGAGGGGCTGCCCAGCAGCCTGGCTCGTGAGAGCAGATCCAGAAAGCAAAGATCGTCAGCACATAGATACACATTTCTTACCACGATATGGGAAGGGGACAGCGGCGTGATTCCTGTGTCCCCCAGACTCCGGGCTGGAGAGGAATATGCAGACGTGGGGGCTGTTTCTGAAAGGAAAGACAGAGGCCCTCTTAGCAGCAGTGTGGGCTGAGCCTGGGGGCAGGAATGAGCCGTGGGGCTTCCTGCTATGGGCAGGTGCTGCTGCCGCCTGGAAGCCTGAACCCCGCCACACACGTAGTCTGTCTGTTCTGGCACTCCCTTGTGTTTGGTATTTAGAACGACCAAATGAAACACTCTTTCTCTCCCCGTGACCACCAGGCCTCTCACTACGTCCCACCCAACTCCCACTTCGCAGAGACACTGCCCAATCCCCACATGCCTCACCTCCAGGCTTGTGCTCTCTAAAGGGCCAGACCCTCACCTGGGCACCACGATGGACCAGAGGAACCTGTAGCCACCTGAGCAAATGTTTGTGTGCATTTTTTTGGAAGAGATTCCAGGTTCTTTGCCCTACCCTACAGATCAACAAGCCCTATTATAGGAATAAAGGACAAGAATACAGCTTCCAGAAAGAACTTCCTTGCTTAGTGGACACATCACCTCCTCCCTCCCTCTGGCAGAAGGCTGCATCACAATGTGGGAAACTCCTCTCTCTTCAGTGATCCTGATGGCTCTTGACATCCAGTAAGAAAAACCATGGCAGAAAGTCAGGTAGCTCAGCATCCCCGGACCCCGCGCCTCGGGCCCCACAACAGACATGAGGTCAAACCAGAGAAAAACCGATAGCAAAGCTGCCTGAACATCATTGTATCGATTGCCCTGCTAATCTCACAGTTACGCAGGCGGTGACATTTGTCCTGACACCTTGCCAGGACCCGGTGGCCCTCCCCCAGGAATGAGCACCCAGGGAGAAGTCACATTGTCCCCGCTGGAAGCTCCACGCTGGCCTCCCTGCCCACCGCCCAGGACTGGCAGGGCCGGCGAGCAGCGGAGCACCGACGGTGAGTGACCCTGGGCACCCACAAATCCCGGGCGCTGGCTGGGATGCTCTGCAAATACAGCTCCATCTAGCACACAGCCTACTACCTGGTAGGAAGGAATGGGTAGTTTGCTAAAACACACCGGTGGTCAAGGAAACCCAGAGGGTGCAAGGTGTCTGAGAAAGGCCTGTCTGCTTCTAAGGGAGTATAGCAGTGGCCCCATCTGCCCCTGCTGCCACATCGCTTTGGTTAATCCCACACACTTACTGGTTTTTGTGTTTTCCTGCTTGATGAGAACTCAAATAGCATCATTACCCTGGGTGCCAAATGGGCTGAGGGAATGAAATGAATCACGAAAGGGTGAATGTGAGCCTTCGAATCTGCACAGCCACCCCCACTCTCTGTAGGCATCTGGTCTCCCTCCTCCTGGAAAGGCTCTAGTTCCAACCCCTGGGAGAAACACGGAGAGGCGAGTCCGTACAGAGGTCCGAAACCAACTTGCTGGGCAAAGGACTTCACCAGACATTTCTCCAAAGAAGACACACAAATGGCCAATAAGCATGTGGAAAGATGTTTAACATCATTAGTTATTAGAGAAATGCAAATCAAAACCACAATGAGTTACGGCTTCACACCCACTAAGATGGTGGCTACAAAAAAAAAAAGAAAGAAAGAACAGATGTTGGCAAGAATATGGAGACACTGGAACCCTTGTAGATATCCGGTGGGAGTGCAAAATGGTACAGCTGCTATGGAAAACAGTTTAGTGCTTCCTCAAAAAGTCAAATATAGAATTACCATATGACCCAGCAATTCCATGCCTAGGCGTCTACCCAAAAGAACTGAAAAGAGGGATTCAGACACTTGTATGTGCACGTTCACTGTGATATTATTCATAATAACCAAAAAGTGGACACAGGCCAAGTCTCCATCAACAGATGAGTAAACAAAATGTGGCATGTCCATACAATGGAATATTACTCAGCTGTAAAAAGGAAAGAAGTTCTTTTACACGCTACCATATGGATGAACCTAGAGAACAATATGCCAAGTAAAATGAGCTGGACACAAAAGGACAAGTATTGTATAATCCCACGTACATGAAATATCTAAAATAGGCAAGTTCATAGAGACAGAAAGTAGATTAGAGGTTTCCAGGGGCTGGGAGGGAGGAGGAAGGAATGGGAATGCTGAGTTTCTATTCTGAGTGAGGTCAAGGGTCTGGAAATAGTAGTGATGGTGGTTGCACAACACTGTGAATGCAATTAATGCCCCTGATCTGTACACTTAAAAATGATCAAAAGGGCAAATTTTATGTTATATATACTTTATCAAAATAAGAAATTTTTCCTTAAAAAAACTCAACTTGCTCATCTTAGAGGGAGAGCAATTTCTGATTCCTAGGAGCACCCATGGCTTGGTGCTCCTGAAAAGAGAACAGAGACGTAAGCCCAGCTCCTGGCCCAGCCTGCTGAAGTCCACTCTCTTTGCGAATCTCCCAGCTAAGGGCACCCCCTTCCATAAAGTAGGGGGAGTCCAGCCTCTCTGCTAGGGAGCCCAGCCAGATGGTCTTTCCCACCTGTTGGCAAGAAGTCTGCCCTGCCCACGGCCCCTTGGGCAGCCTGCAGAGAGATGCCATCCAGCAGTGGGAGCCACCTTCCCTCCACCTGCTACCTGCAAGGCCCACGGCCATGTGTCCACATTTGCACAGAAGGTCCTGGAAGACACCAAATGTCTAATTGCCCAGTAAATCTGGTGTTGGCAATTAGCAAACAAGCTATTATCTGCAGACAAACCATCCACCCTGCTGTCTGCTTGGTTCTAATTATCCCATCACTCAGCTCTTCTCAGAGCACGTCCCACTGACTCGCAAAAGAACATGTGTTGGGCCACACGTTGAACACATGCCTTGGGCCCCCAGAGGACTCCAGGATATGTGAGGACAAGAACCAAGGATTTTCTTGATTCTCTCTGTCCCTCCCTCACCCAATCCCTTGCTGATCACTTAGCCAGGCCTAGAGGCAATTAACCCTCATGGACTTCCTCCATCAGAAGTAAAAATGCAGCTGTACCATGTGATACTTTAAAACTGATTTGCATAGAAGCATGGAGGAGTAACATTTTTATAGATGCATGCATATCATACACACCCACATCTAGAGCTCTACATATCCCAAATCAAAGATAACTCACCAGTTAAGGTGTACCAATCCCGCACAGGAATACACAGAGCCAGGACTGACAACTTTGTTCTATTAGCTAACTATTTAGGATGTCCAAGTGGTGCTCAAAAATTCATAGGGGAAAGAATATGGAAAAGGCTATTTCAGGCCCTGAGGGGTATGGGCAATTTCTAGCATGCTAATCATCTCAACCAAGCCAGAGAGCTCTCATTCAATAGGTAATTAATTAGGAAAAAACACAACGGGGTCAATGGAATATTATCTATTGATCTATGGATATTTGACAGATCTGAGATAATAGACAACAGAAAAAAGTTGATATATGGAATTTCTATATGCACAAGGTACCTACTGCGTGTCCTGGCTACCGACCGCTTCCACATCGGCCATAATCCACAGTAAGAAATAACAACTGTCACTAACTGTGGACAATGAAAGCCAATACAGTAACATCTGCCCCGAGAATACACCCACCTACATGATATTCCAGTTCAAGGACAGAGGGCCTGAGCACATGGGGGATGGACAAACAAGGCAAAGTGAAAGGCCCAACAAGGATAGACATTTTTAGAGTGCAGGCTTGGGGGCCAGAAAGGAAGCTGATGGAAACTGAACTGAGACCCATGAGTGGCAAATCAGAGATTAAAGAAAAATACTCCACCAGAAAGTGTCATCAAGGGCAGAGCTGAGGGACCTGGGAGGTCTAAGAAATACCTACTCCACCGTTCCAGCTACATTAAATAGACACTCACAGCATCTTCCATGTCCAGCCCTATGTCCCCCTGAAGTGTGGTAACACAGAGGGATCTCATGATTTCACATCACAGAATCAGAAAAACACCGAACGTTTCAAGAATGCAAACAATCAGCCACAGAACCATGGTCAAGCTGAGGAGAAAGAGACCCTGAAGCGTTCTAGTAAACCAACAGAAAACAACTGTCCGGTCTCCTTTGTTATTCGTTTCAGATAATTTTACATCACTTCTGTCTTGTGTATTTACTATGCAGTTGGGTTTCTTTTTTAGTTTGTGGGAATATAAAAATAATTTGATAAGGATTTTTCTAGGTTCACTCAACCCAGGACCCACCTTCCAACACATTCTTCAACCAAGTCACTTTTAGAATAATTTTTGCAGCAAAGAGGGGTATTGAAAATATCTTTGAATCGAAGTAGAGGATATAAATAAGTAAAAGTCCGACTCAACCAACAAGTCTCCTGCCACAGGATTTTTTTTAGAACCCCAAACCAGATAATGGAGGAGAAACTAGTTGAACTTACTAGGTTAATACTCATCACTCGCCTTAGGGTTGTGAGAATTAAGACAGGTTTCGTCCGGGCTCCTGTTATAAAATGCCAGACATGTGAAAATCAGACACGTTTTTATTTGCTCCTGGTTCTAATGGCTTTAATCAAAGCAGAGGTTCTTAAAATAAAAAAACAGTCTTGATAAGAAACGTCAAAGCCAGCCGTAATTCATGAACTTGCTTGTCGTTCTCTGCTGGAGACATTAGTCAGCAAATGGCCGTGAGCACAGAATTGTAGACTTTCTGAGATACATAAAACTGATCCTGCTCCATAAATACAACATTTAAAAAAAATGAAGACAGAACCCTTGGGCTGACTTTCTCCCACAAGGCTCTAGCCTCATGTGAAATGACAGGTGGTCTCAACAATGGTGACTCCCCAGCTTTTCCGAATAGGCCTTCTTTCCAGCTGTCAGATTTATGTATCTATCAAATAAATGGTGGATTTCAAAAGGATTTTTAAGGTCTGGTCCTTATGATTTAAAAAATGCAATATATATTTTCATTTCTTTCCCCTCCTAGCTGTGAGATAACAGGTATTTGCTGACAATTGCCTAAAATCAGGCTATTTGAGAAAAGCTCTCCCTTTCTCTCTCTCTCCTTATATGCCTTCCCTGCATTGTCATCTTTGAAAATTGATCAGCTCAAGGTCATGTGTAGGTTACGGGCAAAAATCTTTTAAGAAGGAAAATAAAAAAATTTTATTACCCTATAACAGGCTTCATGGCTAGCTGAACTAATACATTATTACTGTAAGCTGAACTTCCATTTCAGTAAATAATTTATGGGTTTTTTTTTTTTTTTAATCACCATGGTTGATGTCCAGAGTAAATGGAAATTTTATTGGCGTGAACTGGAAGGCCCTTCTGGCTACAAAGAACACCAAGTGTAAAATAGCTGCTCTCCAGATGCTAAATAATAATTATGGAAATAAGTATTTATAGTGGCAGAAGCCACAGCACCAAGCCTAGCTGAGAGTGGGGGGCTGCATCAGGCCCATCCTGACACTGGGCAGCATCTTCCAGTTATCTACCCCCTGGGATGGTTCAGGAGATGAGGTGCCCCAACGAAGGAGAACTGGAACAGCTGGATTTCCTGAGAGACAGTGAGCCCCACAAGTCCCTGCAACCCCAGACCATGGTTGGGGCGGGGGTCTCACATGCACATGTGTGTCCGGACCACTGCTAGGGGAGGTGAGGAAATGGTTTCTAGACCAACAGTTCTTCCCACAACCTTCACGAATTACATCCAGCAACCTCACGGCCCTGACCCCTGGAACCCAGCATTTGGAGGGGCTCCACCAGATCACCCCACACAGTATTAAGATACTTCTGTCCCCCTGGCTTCTGTTCCATGGACCTTGGGCTCATCTGAGCAGGGCTATGTTTCACTTCCTCTCTGATTCCTCAGCTCCTGACATGTCACAGGCATTCAATAAATGTTGAGTGGGCAGATGGATGGATAGATAAAAGAATGGATGGATAGATAAAAGAAGGGATAGATGGGTGGATAGATGGGTGGGTGGATAGGTAGGTGGATGGACGTTGAGTGGACGGATAAAAGGATGGATAGTTGGGTGGATAGATGGATGGGTGGATGGATGGGTAGATGGATGGGTAGACAAACAGATGGATGTTTCTATGTACACCCAAAAGTGGATTCAGTGACTATCCACAGATTTGGAGGATTACAGAGGTCTTTCCCAACAGAGGCATTGACCCCTCTGAGTCAGAATATTAGTAATACATGTGCTAAGTTACCTACCTCTAACAATGTGTGGTCAGCTCTCAAAGCACCCAGACCTGCCTCTCTCCTTAGACGTCCCCTTTGGTCAGTGCAACCACCATGGCTCCCAGCTAGAGCTCCTAGACTCCTCCCTTCCGTCTTACCGCATTCTCAAGCCAAGTCATTCCTGTGAGAGATTCTGTTTCTACTCTGACAGGTCTGGGACCACTGAAAACTTGCATTTCTAGTGAGTTCCTGTGTCATCCTGATCAGCCCCAGAGACTGACTCCTACAGCTTAAGACACTTAAGAGACATCACGACTCCAGTCATTGCAATGCACGGACCATACTGGATCGTGATTCAAATGAACAAAACAAGAGCAAATAGAGTGGGCAGAGAGGGCCACCAGCTCGGGCCGCAGAGCCCAGGGGCAGGTCTCCTCAGAACCAGGACAGCTTAGGAAGAGGAAGGGCAAAGCCAGAGTTGGCTCTTTGGCTGTTGTTCATAGAGGGATGTAAGGAAAACAAACGGCTCCCGCTGATGATGCAGACTTTGGGTGGGCTGGGTAGCTGGAGAACCCGTAGGTGTGAACGTTCACCTCTCTCTGGACACACCTTCCCCCTCTGTGAAGTGGGAGGGCCTCTATCACTATGTTTCAATAAACAAAGGACATAATTCATGAGAAACCCTCTGAAATAAATAACTGCCCCACCCACCATCTGCCGCATTCCTTCCTGGGATCAGCTATTTAGGTACAGTTTTGACTCCAGGCTCTTGTACAGGTTTATTCAGACTCACATTATTAATTTGAAATTATTAGAAATGTACAAACCCAGAAATATATCAGGAAAACTCTCCTAGTCAACAATCACCAAATGTGAATTTCATGCCAAGCTCTGAGCTTTAGAGGTGTAACTCACGAAATCCTGCTGTGTGAGGGGGCTGTGAGGTGTGGTCATTCTTCCCATTCCATGGATGAGAAAAGTAAGGCCCAGAAGGTTAGGAAAGAAGCCCATGCTGTCAGGATGTCGCCCAGCTGCACAGAGTTCTCCAGCTCTGAGCCTGCATGCCTGCGCTGTGCCCAATGTCATGTCTCCAACAGGTGCCACTCATGATAGATGAAGCTACAAGAGAGATGTGACCCATTTCACAGGTGAGTAAACAGCGTGAGGAAAATCAGGAGGGCACAATCACAGGGCATTGTCATGCCCCAGCTGGCTAGCTCCACCTCTGGGCTCAGAAGACTGTGGAGCTCCTCCTTCTTTAGGTTCTGAAGTCCATTAGGGCTCTGCATCTTGAAAGCCTTAATTCTTCAAATCCAAAGATCAGGGCGTGGGAGGGGCTGCTGATAACATGGGAGTTAAAGGTACAAGTTCAGGGTCAGGAAAGCTTGAGTTCAAATCCCAGGATGGCCACTTCCCAGATGCATGACTTTGGGCGAGCTACTTTATTTCTCAGAGCCTTGATTTTCTCTTCTGGAAACTGGGGGGCAGGGGGATCATGATGATGGTGATATATTTTATAGGGTCGCTCTAAGGACAGAATGAAATGATACCTATAAACCCTGGTGCATGGCAAGCACTCAGTAAATTATAGATGTTATTTATTATCATTACCATCATCATCAAATAGGTCCAACTGCTGTTGCAAAATAGGCCATGTGTCTACACCAGGGGACAGGCCGAGTGCCCACAGATGCGCAGTCAGCTAATGCATTTCCTTTCAATGGTGCTTCCAGGCTTGTTAATCAAGGATAAAAAGACCCACTGGACAGAAACTTGGCACATGGAACCCTCAGGGAAACTCTTAGCGATGGGATCGGGGCTGTTGCTGCCACGGGTGAGAGAGACTGCCTGATCCCGACTTCACTGCTCAGCCCATCTGCTCACCCCAGCGGCACGTTCAGAAGGACGGAGGAGAATCTGGGAGGCCACCTGCCCCACTCCCACCAGGGAATGAAATGCAGGCTTTCCTGTTCTCTACAGTGAAGCACACTTCAAAACTGAACAAGTCAATGAAAAAGCTCTGTCCCACTCCAAGGAAAAGATGCTACCTGCTTGGGCCCCGGGAAGACCCTGGCCTTCCCCAGTTTCCATCATGAACAGCCCTGGGGCAGCTCAGTCCACAGTGGTGCTTACTGTACTGAAGTTACAGACAGAGCCATTCTGGCCCGCTGGTCTCACACACAGTGGAATCCTTCACCTCCCGAACATTCGCCATCTGTCCCTGGGGAGAGGTGAGGGAGAGGCAGAACAGGAGGTGAGGGTGGGGGAGACAGACAGCTGAGCCTTCCTGATGAGGGAGAGCTGTACCATCTCCAGGCAGGAAGGGGTGCCCTTAGCCCAGGTGTACCCCTAGCGGGGGAACCCGAGCATGAACTTCCCATTACAAACCCCTCTGGAGAGTGTCTTAACAGAAGAGACACTGTGCACGGCACAAAGGCGCCTACGTTAGGGGAAGGGATGTCTCCCAAGCAGGGCTGCATCCACCCATAGGCAGGGGTGCCATTTTCGTACCACAAAGGTACCACCCGAAGCCAAGAAATGAAGAGCTCTATCACCTAGAGTAGGCACCATTTTCCAATTTTTGCACCCAGAGCAGATCTTTTTCTAATTCATCTGAGAGCACTCTAAAAGGTAGCCGTGGCACTTAGTAGTCAAATGAGAAAAGTAAAATGGCTGGTAAGGCACTGAGTTCCCCATCACTAGAGGGGTTCAACCACTCAATTGTAGAAGAGTAACAGAGGGTCGGAGAAACCGGGGGTAGGTGGGAACTAGACTGTATAGATTCATGCATTCTGCCTAGATTCACTATGCACTTACTACCCATCAGGAGCTGCGTGGAGGCTGTGTTGCAATGTGGTGAAGCCCAGGGGAGGGCTGGTCCAAATCCCAGCTCAGTTACTTACTGGCCTTGGTGGATCCTGCTGTGTCTACCCACAATCCATTTTGTTCTTCTTAACTAAACCTCCATTTTACATGACTATCATGGAGGCGGCGGAGGGGGACCTTTCCCCAGACCCAGGGCTGATCCCGGATGATTGAAACCGATCATGGCAAACCCCCTCCCCTTACCAACGACAGAAGTGGGAATGGGTGTGTGACTCAGTGTGGGCCCATGGAGCATGAAGGAAAGTCACCTGGGGGCTTCTGGGAAAGAAATATTCTTACTCTAAAGCCAGTGCCCTGAGGAAGAGCCCGTGGGCACCATCTTGCCACCAGCCTGAGATGCAGATACCACCAAAAGAACCTCCATCTGTTCCTGATGGGGTCCGTGAGCTGCCAAATCAACCTGCTTTGGGGCTTGCTGGGCTTCTGGACTTTCTATTCAGAGTTATAATTAATTTCCTTTTTCTGGAAACAAGACAAAGTCAGGTTTTCCATGCTTTGCTGCTAAAAACTGATTCATAGCTGTGCGACCTTAAACAAGTGACTAAACTTCTCTGTGGCTCGGTTTTCTGTCTGTATTAAAGAGGATAATAATAACTCTTACCTCTCAGGGTTAATGAGGATTAAATAAGAATGCTGCAGGCAAAGGTCTTAACAAGTGTAGCTATTATTATTTATACGGTGGCTCATTTTATCCTTACAAACAATCGACGTAGAAAGTAAGTCGTTATTAGCCCCATTTGACAGTGAAGGAAACCATGGCACAGAGAGGTTAAGCATCTTCCTGAAATCACACAGTAGTGAGTGCCTGCCCCAATGCCTGAGCTCCTTCGCTCCATCACACTCCAGCCGCGAGGTTCCAGGACTCCGTGACTGGCCAGAGTCTGCACCCGGGGCAGCTGGTGACACTGCACAGCGAGGAATGAGAGCTGCGAGGTTGGGGGGGAGTCGGGGAGGGCCTGCAAACAGGCACGAGCTTCTTTTCAGAGTGATGAAAATATTCTGGAATTTGA
Source organism: Leptonychotes weddellii (assembly GCF_054177405.1). Lineage (NCBI taxonomy): Eukaryota > Metazoa > Chordata > Mammalia > Carnivora > Phocidae > Leptonychotes > Leptonychotes weddellii. The sequence goes on along the minus strand of NC_138374.1, from coordinate 12,810,692 downwards.
CAGTGGTGATGGTTACACAACCTTGCAGATGTCCTAAGAGCCACCAAATTGTATACTTTAAAATGGTGGATTTTATGGTAAGTTAATTTTTTTATGATATGTGAATCTCACGTTAAAAAAAAAAAATCAAAGAGCTGCTGGAAACCACCCTGTAAGGAAAACTGTCCCCCGTCCCGCCTGCACTCAGGAGCACAGCCCTCCTCCCTGGAAGTAGACATTAGTCACCTCCCCCCACACACACACACCCTGGCCACCACTCCCTCCCGCCCTCCCTCCATCCCTGGGCAGCCGCCAACCTCTCCCCAGACACCCTGCTCTTTGGCAGCATGTGAACCCGGGCCCAGAGCAGGGCCGGCGCCCCAGCCACCAGCTGTGTTTTCCCTTTCCCCCCAGATGCTCCGAAGCTGCGGGCTGGACCGAACCGAAGGCCACGCTCCATCCTGATGGAGAGCCGCTCTCAGACGACTTGTCGGGGCTCCCCCCGCAGACAGGCAGGCTAGAGGTGTTCTGGAATCCATGCTAGAAGATGCCCAATAACCTGTGGCCGGAACTAGCCCTCAGCTGAAGTCACCGCCCCATCTTGTCAGGAGGGCAAACTGCATCAGCCTTGGATCATTGTTCTGTGTAACTACTTACATGTGCCGTCACCACTGAGCGAGGGTCCTGGGGCTGGTAGGTGTTCAGGAACCTGCCTGAGAAATTGCTGCTTCCAGAAGATAGAGAAAAAGAGAAGGCAAGTGTGTGAACCATCCACTGCAGCCCGGACAGGGGGGCTTCCAAGGGGGTGACTCATAGGAGGAGCTCCCCAGGATGCTGGACACCGCCAGGAACCAAATGCCCTCTCGGCACTGGTGGCCCAGCTCTGTACCCAGAACATTGCTCACAGGGTGGCCAAATATTTCCATGTTAGCAGGAAGGACAGAAAGTCCTTTCCAAGACTTTTAAAGACTTTTTAAGTTTAAAATCCCTCATTCTTACTTTTTTTATACAAAACCTTCAATGAGGGATTGGCATTCATACAAATAAAGAATTAGTAAACTGGGTTAAGATATTAACTTTAAATTTTGCTAAGTTAAGCAGGCATGGCAAAATTTCAAGAGAAACTCCCTCTTGAAAGGATTTAAAATAGAATATCTACATCCAGAGCTGGAGAGGGAGATCAAAACAAAGAAAGAAAACCAATGAACAATTCCCCCAGGACCAAATCTGCTCAAAGTCTTTTCCCAGGGAGTAGAAAGGCCATGCAAAGGTACTTTCTGGGGAATGAGGCTGACTTCCTCAGGCTAGTCCACGGAGCAAGGGCCAGACTCCGAGCCACAGGACCCAGAGTGTCTCCCAAAGCATCTCAAGGCCCACCTGAGACCAAGCAGCTTTGATGAGGGGGGTAGAGCCTTAATACACTATATGAATATACTCCATGCATCCCCAGGAAATGCTGCACACTCTGTGTTTAGGAGCCACAGGGAGGCCACGCAGATGGTCCCAGCTGCGCACACACCCCAGAGCGTGTGTGTTGCATGTGCACAAGTGGGCACACAGCCTCCAGGACCCCTGTTCCAGCCACTGCAGTGCCCGGGTGGGTCAGAACCGAGGCCCAGGGAATGGGACTTCGCACCCCCGCACACACCATCTGGAGAGGGCCAACTGCCCAAGCTGGGGACTAGGAAGGACCACTGGGGCATCTGTAAGCCCAGGTGGTCTGTCTGTGGCTTTTTATTACCGTTCTCCCACAGGCCTGTCCCTCCCAGGATGCAGGCCTGCCTGCTTCATTAAGCCCAACCATGTGCACGGGCAGCTTCTCTGACTTCATTGTTATCTTTAACAGCTCCTTCTGGAACTCAATTAATCAACAGCCATCTCCTCTGCAGAGCAGAACGCTCCAGACACAGAGTGACCGGCCTGACTCACGGCAAGCACACTCCCACTGAGACAGAACGTCCGAGCGCAGAGCAGTGACCTCCCCCTCTGGCCAGTGACTCACAGGAAGTGACCACAGGAATGCTCCCGACAGGAAAAGTGGGAGCTGGTGACAGGGACACCTGGACAGGTGTCGCCTCCCTGCCTCTCTCCCCCCACAGACCCAGTCTAGAAGGTCTTGACGATGTGGACACAACGTTGAGGACATTCTGGGTTAGTGAACAAGAAGATTCTAGAAGCCAAATATGCAGTGGGGAATTTCTACCCAAGCTGAACACATCCCTGCCCTAGGACCCAGCAACTCCATGACTAAGATTCTACTCAAGAGAAGGGAGCGTATACAGGCGTCCACAAAAAAGATCTGTTCCAGAATATTCACAGCAGCTTTTTTTTCATAATCACCAAAAACTGGAAGCAATCCAAACATCCATCAATAAAAGAATGCATGAACCAGGTGTGGTATCACTGTACGATGAAGCAGGACTCTGCAGGGCAATCACTTCAGCATTACCTGGGAAGTTCATCCACTAGGGTGCACGTGAAACAGCGCCCCCGTCCCCCTCAAACCCTGCGTGTCTGTCCGTGCTCTCCTTTGCCCCATCCCCATTGGGCTGCCATGAGTCTTGTCCAGAGGACATGTCTCACATGCATATTTAATTCATGAGAATCCAACTCTGAATTATCAGGCCAAAACAGGGTGAATGATTTCAATTCAAACATTGTAATTAAGAAAACTGTAAAATTCTATTTGCACTCTTTATTAGACACTGGGGTAAGTGCCACAGGGGCACTGGGGTACGGGAGGCAGTCCCAGGGTGGTGATACTTGACTGGCATCTTCAAGGGCAAGTTTGCTGAGTGAACAAGACGGGGAGAGAACACCAGGCAAAAGGAACAGCATGGGCAAAGGCAGAGAGCTGTGGAGAGCGTCCCGGAGGGCCCCACACTCTGCCTCCAGGCTGCTCCCCTGGAATCATGTCACAACCACCAATTTCATCAGGTTACTCTAAGCCTCAAGCACCTACCGTGGCTCTCTATTGCCCTGCCTATCAGATCTAGCTTGTTAACCCATCAGACGCCTCCCTTAGCCCCTCACCGCTGCCCCATCATTACTGTCCCCACAAACCCCTGCACCAGCTGGACTGTTCTCTGCCATCTGGGAAGCCATCTCCCACCCCCAGGCCTGGCTCAAGCACCCGTCGGCAGGGAGAAAAGGCCCCGCTGTCCTTCCCCCACCCACTCCGCCACCGCTGTCATTCCCATGGGAGGAGCTGACCCTCACAGCTGCTCTCCAACCCGCCACAGCCCCGGGCTACTCTTCCAGGGTTGGGGATGGGATTGAAAACCTGAAGTTGGCCGGGCCTGGGAAGACACCCGTTCCACCCTCACCAGCTCTGCCACAGACAGAACTGTGTCCCGGGCCTCAGTTTCCACAGCTGCAAAGTGGGTAACAACTATTGCCCCTCACAGGGCTGTGTGAAGATACAAGGGAAGACCTGTAAGAAAATTCCAGCTCTGAGCTGGGTCCAGAGCAGGTGCTCAAGAAGCACAGGCTCTTCTGCTGTCCCAAGACCCAGAGCACCGATGTGCTGGCTGAGGATTTCTACCTGAATCTCCACCAAAGGGCCACGACGCCCCTGCCTGGACCAGAGGAGGCCCACACCATCACGACGCACCCCCAGAAACCACTGCGGGCCAACGGGGTGACCACCAACCCCCAGTCCCGAGGCTGGTCAGGCTGACTCATGCTGTCCTTCACAGCCCCACAATTTCCACCCAAGCTGAACGCATCCCTGCCCTGGGACCCCGCAATGCCACAACCCGGATTCTACGCGTGAGAAGTGAGTGTACGTATGCATCCACAAAAAGATCTGTTCCAGAATGTTTACAGCAGTTTTTTCGTCAGCTCCAAAAACCAGAAATGATCCAAACATCCATCAGTAGAATGGAGGAACCAAGTGTGGTATAGCCTGACCAGGAAACAGTACTCAGCAATAAAAAGGGAACAAAGTATCAATACACTCAACAATATGAATGAACCTCAGAAGCACTGTGTTGAGTAAAAGACCCCGGACCTGAAGGAAGATTCCATCCATGTGAAGTTCAAGAACAGGTAGGTACATCTGAAGTGAAAGATGTCGCAACAGTGGTTCCTCACAGGGTGGGTAGATAGAGCCTGGGACAAGGCACAAAGGAATGTCCTGGAGTGATAAAAATACCCTGTATCTTGCTTGGTGCCGTGGTGACACAGTGTATCAGTTTCCTATTGCTGCTAAAATAATTTATTATAAACACAGTGACTTAAAACCAGAGAGTTCTGGAGTTCTCCTGGTTCTGGAGGTCTCAAGTCTGAAATGGGTCTCACTGGGCTAAATTCAAGGGGCTAGCCGGGCCGTGTTCCTTCTGGACACTCCGGAAGAAAAGCCCTTTCCTTGCCTTTTCCAGCTTCTCAAGGACATCTGCAGTCCTTGGCTCGGGTCCCCTTCCTCTGTCTTCAAAGCCAGCAACAGAGCATCTTCCAATCCCCCTCTGTCTCTGACTCTCCTTCACTTAGAAGGACCCTTGGGATGACACTGGGCCCACACAGATAATTCAGGATAATCTCCTCTTCCCAGGACCCGTGATTTCATCACATCTGCAAAGTCCCTCTGCCATGCAAGGTAACATACCGTGAATGTTCCAGGGGAGTAGGACATGGACATCTTCGGAGGGCATTCTTCGGCCTCCCACACATGGTATGCACGCATGTGGACATTCATCACTTCAGGTGCAGGCTTCACAGCCCGAAGCTTCATTGTTCGTCAGTTATACTCATCACCACAACTCTAAAGAGCACACGGGGCAGGCTGTGGGTGTCACTTCCCAAGAACGGCTTTGCGGGGACCCCCTCACTTGATCCCTAATCCACCCTGCGCCATCGCCCTGCTCTACAGAAACTGAGGTGCAGGTGAGTGAAAACCTCTCCTGCAGCTGGAAGGACACAAGGCTCTTCTGAGTCCAAGTCTGAGGACTCCCAAGCCCAGCTCCTCAAGGTCACCGAAGACCCCTCCTACAGGGGTCAGGACAGTGACACCAAGGAAAAGAGGTTTCCTTTAATGCCCCCCTTTTACTGCGATGTGGGTACAAGAGTTTCCCCCTAACTCTGCTCTAAGAAAAACAACGGGACCAGGGGAATGAGAAAAGAAAAGTCGAGGTAGGGACGGTGGAGCTAGGGACACTAAACTAGAGAGCCCCGCCTGGTCTAGAGGGGCGGAGACCCAGACTTTCCTGGTAGATCTCCCATGCATTGCAAGTATAGGGAAGGCAATGAAAGGTGTGAGCACACGTTTATCTGCAGGTCCCCCTCCCTGCCCCCGCCGCTTGCCACCTGGCACAGCCCACACTGCCCCTCCCCCCTGCCCCTCCAGGCCCACCAGTGAGCACCAGCCTCGCCCCTGCAGGGCATGGGGCACTTGCACTGAGCCTGCTGGAAAGAAATAAGACTGCTCCTGTGAGAAGGAACCTGACAGCTCCTGGGGCAAGACCACGGAGGCAGCTATAATGAAGCCTCCTGCCTGCAGCCAGTGCCCCTTCCAGATGGGACCAAAGGCGCTGCTCTAGCAGGGAGCCGCTCCCACCACCGAGGCCCCTGCAAGGAGAAGGGGTGGGGCTTCCAGGCCTATTCGCCATTTTGCCAGATGTCCACCTGGGGGCCCCTGACCACACCCCAATATCTGGGGCCTGGATCACCTTTATCCAGGTTCTAGCAGAGCTCTGGGGGGCCAGCCATGGCCAGGAGCACCCCAGCCAAGAACCTCAGGAGCTCTGGGAAGAGATGGTGAGGACTACTCTCCAGCACCCCCAACACACACTTGCACAGAGCCCTGCCTTGGTGAGTGCCCAACCCATCCTGCTCCCAGGGTGTTTGGTACAAGGGAAGCAAGGCTACTTGGGGGTGGCTTTCTTGCAGCTGTGGACAAAGGATGTGAGGGAGCGTGACACAAGTGATCCAGGACAAAAATTTTTGAAGAACCCACACCTCGGCCTCAGAAACCAGCAGGCCCACCACCCACTCTCTCCCTGTGGAACCTTAAGCAAGGACCATAAACTTTCGAGCCTCTGTGTTCTCATTCATAAAAGGAGGGTAGCACCCACTATCTCGTGGTGCTAGGTTTCACGAAAGCCCATCTATTAGCTTTGTCTCGCTATGCCTGGCAAGTCTGGAATTTCTGAACACCAAGGGATTAACGGGCATGGTGACGTTGACTCTGGGCTTGGGGTCCCGGCTGTCCCTTCTTTTCTTCTTTTGGATGCTATTTTCCTTGATGGACATGTAATGGTTTTTTCATGAGAAGCAGAGTCATCTTTTTTTCACCCAGTACCTACCCAGAACAACTGCATGGGGCAGAGGAGGTGGTTGGGTGGGGTGGGGTGCTCAGAGGTTGGCTTCCACACATCACTTCCTGCAGCCTTCCTGGGGGTCCTGCTGTCCAGCCGCAGCGCTGGTCCTGCCCGAGGCCCCTGCCTGCTCCTCTGTTTCCTGCACCAGGACCCCAGTGATCACCCAGTGATCAGCTCCCAGTGATCACCCAGCTCCCACCTCCTGGGGGCCAGCTCTCTGCCAGGCCAATCTCCCCAGCAGCCCCGTGGAGTGGTTTTTATTCCTTAGCTCCATCCTACAGATGAGGAAACACAGCCCCATAGCAAGTACAACACAGAGCTGAAACTGGAACTCAGGACCTGAGCTCATCCTGCAGTCCCATACAGCCTCCCAACAGGGAGCAGAGCTCAGGGACCCTGCCTGGAAGGGGGTCTAGAACTGCCTTGGCCTCAGCCTCCTCCAAGACCAGGAGGGGAGCTACACTTTATGGGTGTCGCTTCTGGCTTCAATACTCAACCCTCCCCGCCCCCCCACAATGTCCCCAAATGTTCTCTGCCTGAAGTGGGCCATCCTGGTGCTGAGACAGAAAATTTGCCACCCTGCAGGGTCGGGAGGGAAGGGGGAGGTGCTCTGCGTGGGTTCCAGGCCTCACCCTGGGCTCCTAGGACCTGGCTCTACCCGCTGGGCTCCAACCTTTCCAACCAACACTGTCCGAGGCTTTAATCATTCACATCTGGTCAGAGCCCGGGTGTTCAGTTGCCAAATCTGAGCACGAGCCTGGAGCTGGCCATGTCCAGGAGATGACCATCTGGCCCCCTATGGGTCCTGGGCCCTGAGGCTTGGGGGAAGCGGGCAGGGAGGGTCACCTTGAGTTGTAAGCATATTCACAGATGGAAACTAATTTGCAAATTCTCTGTGAGAGTGGCACTGCCTATGAGCTGGGGCTGGGGAATGGCACGAGAGAGGAGCTCCGAGGGCAGAAGCAGGTGAGGGGCTGCGTCCTGGGAGGGGAAATCCTGACTGCTCTTCAGTGAGTCACTGGATGATCAGGGCCATCCTTCTGCCACGATCACTGTATTTTGGGCTTCTGTGTTCGTTCTGGGGCTTATTTCAATCTCACTGCTAATACTTCATTAGAAAGGGGCCCTGCCACCCTCCTCCACACTAAGATTTTTTAGGGCCAATCCTAACAGGACGCCCGCTGCCTTCTGCAGCATCTTTGTATTCTCTTCGGGCCTTACTCTACAGGAAGACATGCCCCTTCCATAACATAACTCGGTGAGGAGGGCTGTTTTCCCATATGAATATGCATTCAACACACAAGGTATAGATACAAATAATAAGCAGGACAAAGAACATTCCTACTGCTCCTCGATAAATTCCATCCTGCTGGTTCGTCGTCTTCCTTCTGGAGGACCTCAGGCTCTGGCCCCCAGAATGTGACACTTTGGGATTCCACTACTGAATGTTTGGGAAGACCCAAGGAGTGCAGTGTTAGGGCAATGTCTGTGACCTGCTGAGTTCTTTGGGCTTCATTTCTGAATGAACCATACGAACCCCAAGGGAAGACCTATCAGAAGCTTCTAACATCTCTTAGTCTTTCCCTTCTTTTGTCTGTCTCTGTCTCTCTCCGTCCCTCTCCATCTCTGCTACTGCCTTTCTCCCCACGAATACATACATGTGAACACATGTGTACACACACACACACACACACACACACACACACCCCAGCCTCTCCTGGGACAGTTCTGATGGGACCCGGCAGCATCAGGTCTTTGCTGGGTCTCTGGCACCTCTGCTCACCACTCTCCTTCTGACTGGCCCCCAGGAGCTTGGTGCCCTCGGTCAGACAATCCCCTGCTCCCCAAATCCTTCCAGGGTGCCCCGGACACCACCAGGCACCAGCAGGGTACTGCCACCCCGATGTCCCTATCCTCAGCCCACCCCCATCCCCAGCACCCCAACCCAAACGGGCAGAGTGTGAGTTTGCTCTAAGGGACAGCATGACCGTATCCTGTCACTAGGTCACTGTGGGCTCTCAAGGTCACTGTCACTTGCTAGGCTTCTGTTTCTTCATCTGGCTGGCAGAATGCTGAAGGCCCCCATCGGCAGCCTCCAGCTGTACCCACTTCTCTCTGATCCCCAAGCCACACTAATGGCTGATAAAGACCCAAAGCTATGAGCCCTTCCCTCACATCTCCACCAATTCCACGTTCCAAGTTCCTCAGCTTACCAAGCAGTAAACCTCTGCCCCAAATTGCTGACAGAGTATTAGGAGGTTTTTATTTTGCCAAGGACAGACACACACTGAAACTTTTTATTTATTTATTAAGCCTATCATCTGCTATTATATTTGATTTGTAGAAGAAAGGAAAATGGGACTGCATCAGATATCCGTTGCTATTAGAAACAAGAGCAACATTTCTCACAGGCTTACGTCTATTCTCTGTCTACACAGCCCTCACCTAGGAACCATCTGCTGTGAATGACTTACTCCATGACTCGCACGGTAACTGCAAGAAGCAGCCGCTCCCTGACCACTGGCCAGGGCTCCCCCCCGCCGGCTCCCCCCACCCAGCAAGTGACCCCAGCCCCGGGCCAGGGCTAACAATTCCAGGGGCAGGTAGTCATCATGCTTGGACCCAGGGGCCTCCCCTGGCAATCTGGATCGGAGTGAAAAAGACAGATTGGGGAGCCCATAAGGTGGGTGTGCAGGGAGGGAAGGAGAGGCTACAAGGAGGGTAAAGCAGAAGTCATAGAGACTGAGCTGGGGAGGACTCTAGGCTCCCAGCGCGTTCCCTCCTACACCCGGCACAGAGGGAGTTCTAGAAGCCATCCTGGGATCCTCTCTCTAAAATCTCCTTCTTGACTCCTTCTAGCTAGAAAACGTTTAGCTACCCGCCACTAAAAGCCCTCCTTAATGCTGTCACAGAAGATGGGCCACCACCCATGTCAAGAACGGAGGGACAATGCAAGGAAAGAGAAGAGGCTGCTCCTGGGGCAACACCACCCACAGCTCTGTTTCCTCAACAGCTTCTGTGTCCGCTTTGGGAACAGGACTCCTGACACTGGTGCTATAAACGCCTTCTTATCCCAACCGGCAGAGACGGCCCCTCAAGGACAATGAGGAAAGGCAAAGAAAGGAAGGAAGTGACCAGAGGAATTTAGCCTTTAGTCCACAGAAACCTGAGGCCAACGAGACCAGCTTGTGGCCTCCGAGGCAGCAGGCCCGAGCGCCGGCCACTCCTGCACCAGCAAGCAGAAATACCAGCCCTTCTGCCATAACGCGCTGTGTTTTCCTGCAAGTCCTCACATTCTGCAACACCGCACACTAAAAATAAAAGGATTCATGGGAAAGACAGGGTTGGTGCCTATCACTCAACACTTGTAGGTCCTTGTCACTTGAGCCCTTCCCAAAACAGTCACGGCTCTAGTAACATTCGTTCACAGTGAGCCGCACTGGCCCCTGGACCCCAAGCCGCAGGGAGGCAATCGTTGGCTGGTGCTCCTCCTTTGAGCTGACAGGCCTCGGGGGGCCTCACTTCTTACAGAGACCACGCTCACCAAAGTCAAAAAACCCTACCCCGGGTGTCACCTGCACTCGCTGTGTTCTTACGGGGTAACGCCGATCATCGGCCCCCTCGGCTTCCCCATTCAGCGTGAGGGGGGCGGAAAGACACTAAAACGGCCACAGCTTGCACGAGAAGGTGCACCTGTAGACTTTCAGCATTTTTTTTTAGTTCTTCTGTTGCTCTTTAATCTGATCTATCAAACCACAAACACGCTGGGAAGAATTATGAGCCAACACGTCTACACATATACCGACATCATGCCCCCATTTATCAATCATGGAAACACATGCTGTTGACCGACAACCAACTAGTCTCTTGCCTTTTTTTTTTTAAGATTTTATTTATTTACTTAGAGAGAGAGAGCACACGTGCATGGGAGCAGGGGGAGGGGCAGAGGGAGAGAATCTCCAGCAGACTCCACACTGAGCATGGAGCCCGACTTGGGGCTCGATTTCACAACCCTGAGATCATGACCTGAGCCAAAACCAAGAGTCGGACACTGAACCGACTGAGGCACGCAGACGCTCCCCACCCTTTTTTTTTTAAGATTTTATTTGACCAACAACGAAGTAATTTCAAGTGTAAGATACCGGAAGTTGCTTTTCAGAGAATTTGACTATGAGGAACATCTGATTGACAACGGGTGGCCTTCCTGACATCACAGTCACAGGAAGTTGTAAGAAGTGAGTGACTCTGACCTGCAGGCTGTGTTTAAACATAAGGCAATTTTTTAAAGTTTGTACTTTTATCACTTTCATCAAACTGACTCAGATTCAAAGCCGCCACAAATTCTCTGCAGCACCTCCCATGAAGAGAGGGATCTGCCTCTCTACGCCTTGAACCTGGTGGGCCCGTGACTTGGCTTTGACCTCCAGAATGCAGAAGTGACAGCATGCAACTTCTCAAGGGGCCTTCCTTGCTACCTCCTGCTCTGCTCCTCCTCTTGCCGCCCTGAGACCACCATGGAAAGCAGCCCAGCTGACAGCCAGCACCGACCCCATCTTGGACTTGCCAGCCCAGGGGAGCCAGCAGAGGCAAGACCAGCAGAAGAAGCAAGCGGCACAGAATCAGCACAGAATCATGAGCAAATAAAATGGTTACCGTGTTAACCCTTAAACTTCTGGGATGGTTCGTTACATAGCAAACACAAACATAATGTGACATTTTGTTGACATTTCGCCAATTCTTTCATATTTTAATAGTTTTCCCCACTTGGGAGCCAATCAACCTTTTACTTAGGTCTCAGGGATTTCATAGACCCCCGAGAAGGGGCTAAACCAATCCCAAAAGTGGCTGTGTCTCCACAGACCCTACCAGGATTGATGAAAAGCCAAGGGCTAACCAACAGCCCCAGTCCCAGGAAGGTATCACGGAGCCGGCCAGAGGAATCCAACTGATGTAAAACACCAAGAAGGAACAGCTCCTAATATTCTAAACCACTCCTGAGGGAGGCTAAAGGCTCTCTAACTAACGCTCCTGATCCTAAGCAAGACCCCAATCTTTCTGGCTGTAGTACACTGAATAATAGCACCCCACCAAACACACCCCTGGCCCAATCCCCAGAACCTACAAATATGTCACCTTACATGACCAAAGGGAATTTGCAGATGCAATGACACTAAGGATCTTGAGATGGGGAGACTGTTCTGGTTATCCAGGCGGGCCTCAATAGAGGTCTTTACACGAGAGCCCTTATAAGAGGAGGCAGGAGGGGCAGAGGCAGACACAAGGTGTGACGGTGGAGGCAGAGGTTGGCGTGATGTGTTCTGAAGGTGGAAAAAGGGGCCACAAGCCAAGGAATGCAGGCGGCCTCTGGAAGCTGGAAAAGGGAGCAGAGTCTCCCCCAGAGCCTCCAAAGGAAGGCTCTGCCACCACCTTGATTTCAGCTCAGTTAGACCCACTCTGGACTTCCTTCCAACCTGCAGACAATAAGATAATACGTTTGTGTTGTTTTGTGCCACTGAGTTTGTGGTAATTTTTAGGATGGCAATAGGAAACTAATACAGCGGATAATTCCTCCTGCCTACAAGAAGGTAGCTTAAGATTCTTACTCACGATCACAATAACAGCTAATAATAATTACTAACATTAATTTAGTGTCTACTTTATGGCTGACCTTGTTCTAAGTGCTCTTCCTATATAAATTCATTTAATCCTCACAAAAACCACGTGAAGAAGACTATTATAATCCATATTTTACAAATGAAAAAAACTGAGCTTTCCGGAGGTTTAGTAACTTGCCAGGGCCACAGAGCAGGTCAATGATACAGCCCAGGCTTGAACCCAGGCAGTCTAGCTCCAGATCCCACGTTTCACCCCTACAACTCCCAAATCAAACCAGCAGTGGTAACAGTCAATTCCAGCCACTGAGCGAGCACCTTCTACAGACCAGGCTCATGCTTAGCACTTGACTTATATTCTCTCATTTGATTCTCATAGCACCCCGTTGGGGCAGGATTACCACTCCTCCTTGTTTACAGAAGAAGAAATGGAGACGTGCAATGTTACACCCAGGAATTATACACAGCTGAACCCAGGAGTGTCTGAGCCCGGAGCCTGGGTTTAACCGAAACATCCTCCTGCCTCTCTTGTCCCACTTGAGGCCCACGTGGCTGAGGAAAGGACAGAGATAAGTAGCACGACCACAGAATTTATCTTTCAAACTGGGATACCCAGAAAGTGAAAGGAGTCACTATTAGGAATTTCACCAGGATAAGAGGTATAAACCAGAACTGTCCCAGCAAACCTGGACACATGGCCACCCTCGAGATAAGGGGACTGAAACCTAGGCCCATATGCTGCAGTTCACAGTTCCCTGGTAGGACACTGTGGAGCCCCAGCTGACATCCCTAACTGCTTGGAAATGGGTACTATTGATTATTCCCACTTTACAGATGAGAAAACTGAGGTGGGGTGGGGGGAGGGGCTAAGTGACTTGCCCAGAATCCCATGCCTGGTAAGTGGTAAAGCCAGAACTGGAATCCAGGCTGACTCTCTCTATAAAATCGCATGGAAATGTTCTCTCCTCCCCACATGGCCAACGTAAAGCAGCACATCCTACTTCAGAGTCCCTGAGGGAGGGCCCCGTTCCCCTGGTGGGCAGAGATGTCTGTGGTGGCCCGTGGACTGGGCACTAGTTCTTGCCTGATTATATGACTTACTGGCAGGCTTTGCAAATCCACTCCCAGGTCCCCTTCTCCAGGGCGGTCCAATTCCAGAAGGTCTGGGAGTGAGAATCATAAGTACCTCCCCTCAGGTGATTCCTAAAGCATTTCTCTTCCTGTTCAAGCCCCTCTGGAGAATGACTTCCAGAAAAGAGAATGTCTTAGTCTGGTGCTCCTATATCCTTGACCTCCTCTAAAACTCTCTGGTCTCCCTCTTACCCGGAGTGCACCTCAGCACAAAACCTTCCAAGGCAATAGCATTTGCCTAAAGCATTTTGACTGTGTTTGAGTTGCCATACATTTTCGCTGTGGTCCCCTTCTGTTTGTGGCAAGTGACACAGGTTTCCCATTTATGGAACTGACATAAGTAAGACTCTTAAATTAAATGCATTTTTCAAAAAACAGCATATCAATTTTAAAAGTAATCACTAAATCACGGTTTCGGTGGTCAGTACGTATGGCAGAATCAGGAAGGTGAATCTCAAGTGGCTGCAGACTGAGAAAAAGTTCCCTAAGGATAAGATGTGCCCATGAAGGTTCTGCTGATAGCCCTGAGCTCTCTTCTAACATTCCCCCCCCCCTCCAGCTATCTCATCCTGGAGCATGTACTCAATTCCTCTGAGCCTCAGTTTCCCCTTGTGTAAAATCTCCTACTTTGTGGAGTATTTATGAAGATTAAATGACACAATACAAGCCAAGCATTTAACACAGAACTGGTGCTTACAAACTCTGCTGACTCAGTCTAGCACCAGGGAATGAACTGTGTCGGATGCTCCTGCCCTCTACCCCTCTCATGCTGAGGTCCCAAGTCTGAAGTCCAGATATGTAGGTAACACACAGATTCCCAAACTTGGCTGTTCACATAAAGAAGTCCGGATAGAATAGTTCTGGGAGGAGGCCTAGGCATCAAGACATTTAAAAAGTTCCCCAGGTGATTCTAATAGGCAGCGAGGATTGAGAACCAACCCCAGGGGATGTCCAGTGACCAAAAAATGTAGCTTCTCACACTCCATGCTCCAGGACCAGCCCTCAGCCACCTTCATTCTTGCTTCCCACCAGTGGGCTCTGCAGAGATGGGGGAAAGGCACTCAAGAAGGGCTGACTTTGTGTTTGCCAGGAAAGAGGTGTTCACCACTTCCAGGGTCTTGCTTCAGGGCCTGAACATACTCCCCACATAGACCCAAGTCAGAAAAACCCGAGCAGAATCTGCCCTCCTTCTAATGCCTACAAAGAAAGCAGATTAGCTGGACCCGCCATCATGCCACACAAGGCAATGGCCATCCCAGGGAGCATCTGGGAGGTAGAGACAGGAAGGCCAACTCTCCCTTCCTCCAATGGGGAAAGAACTTGATAAATTCCGGCCCCCCTGATATCTGCACTGTTCCCACAACAGACCGAGGCAGGCGTCATGTGCCCCTTGCCCAGACCAGCAAGGTAAAGCTTAGCTGGAGTCGACATGCACTTTGGGCTCCAAAGCCACACTGCCCCTTTACCACCCCCACCCCCCGCACCTGTTACTGCCCATCTCGGGATGGATTAGGAGTCATTTCCAATAAAGGGGGGCAGCAAGGATTTGCAGAATCCACAGTGGTGGGGTCAGTGTCAGTTCTTGGTCCCCTCTCTGACACCCCCCACCCCCGCTCCCCTGGCGATGCCCAGACATGCTGCAGGTGGAAGGCGCTCGCTCCCAGCCACATGCCGCTCATTCATTAAAGCGCCTGGTTCCTCCCTGCTATTCTAATTATGCGCAACAATAATAAAGAAGCTTTCTCCCTTACCAGAGGCCTACTTATGCAATGAGAGAGCATTCTGCCCCCACAATACTGAGTCATCACTCAAACCCTTGTTGGAATCAAGGTCGCATCTCTTCAAGGATTGACTGAGCCCTGCCTACCCCCCTTCAGCTTCCACCCACTCCTGAGCATCCACATTTCTAGAAGCACCACTTCGCTGCAGAGTGGGCAGGATGAAGATGCCATTCCCCACTGCTGTGTTCCCTTGTGGATTACTGACTGATATTCATTTGACACACAGGGAGGTGTTTACTGAGCACCTACTATGTGCCCTCACTAAGAGTATAGAAATGAAAGACACAGTCCCTGCCCATGTTGGGAGAAAAGGCAAGAGAAAAGTCCAAGCTTTTAGGGTCAACGACTGATTCATATCCCAACTCAAGCATTCATTGGCTCTGTGATTTGATCCCTTGGCCGGGCAAACTACCAAATTTCTCAAAAGCCTCGTTGCCTCATCGGCAAAATGGGGTAATAATAACCAAACCTCATAGGGCTGTCAGAGGAGTCGATGGATTATACACATACAAAGTTGGAACATTGTAAGCGCTCAATGAACACTAGTTGAGATTACCAACGATCAGTACCAAAGGCTTTGGGGCACAAAGGCCAGATAGATCTCACCAAGATGGATGAGTCTATGAAGGCTTCCTGAGAAGTGATAACGTGCGCTGAGTTTTGAAGGATAAGCTGGAGTTTGCTAGAGAAAGGGAGGATGTTCCTGGTGGGGGGGAACAGCATGAGGGCTAAAGGAGATCACAGGGCTCTGGGAAACGGGACACTGCGTGGGGAGCACGCACAGAGCGGCAGGGGACACAGCTGCAGACGCACACATGGACGTGAAAGTGGGTCCATGGCCAGAGCCCTCGCCAGGCACGTGCTCAGAGAGGCGGGGCAGCCTGCCCACCTCCCACCCACCCTTCACTCAAGCCCACTTCCGGCTGTGCCGTGTGGGCCTGGCAGGTCCCTCCCTGGTGGAGTCGGGGTAACAGGACCCTCTGTCAGCCATTCATTCAATCACAATTGTGAGCAGGGCCAACTGAAATAATTCAGTATTTTCCGATTTCAGCATAAATGGAGTCCTCAGAATCTCACCTCCAAAGCCCAACGCAATGCTTCCAGAGGCACCCCCAACACGGGCAAACCCCCCGGCCTGCTGTTCCTCTCCCTAACGCCATCCCCGCCCTGGAACAAATTACTAGATGTCCGCCGCCCATGCCTACCCCTGACTCGGTCACCGTAAGAGCTAGCCCGGCCTGAACCATCCCATGTCCTCCCCACCCCGTTCATCTCATCCTTCTAGGGCTCCCTGTGGCCAACCAAGGCAGGTCTTGGTGGGGGCAGGACTGAAGGTCATCTCAGCTTTTGCTGTCCAAAGCTCTAAAGACGAAAAGTGGCCCTTTGTAAATTAACGGAAATGTTCTATTAAGGAAACTCACACACACAAAAGGAATAGTAATGAAGCGCCATGTACCATCAGCCAGCTTCCACAACTACCAACTTTCTGCCATTCTTGTCTCATGAGTAACTCTACCCACACCCCACCCCCACTTGCTCTGTTGGGAAACATGCTATGGCCAGACTTCCTGGCCCACACCACCATCCAGGGCTCTCACTGCCCACAAGTCCCAACACAGTTTGATCTCTCCACACTCATCCTTTGGCACCAGAAACATCCTTGAAATAATCCCCTGAAGAACACCATTTTTATGTTCCTCATAGAGTAGTCATCACTGGCCACACCCACAGGGGCTACATAGGATGGCGGCAAAGGGCCAGAGGCCTGGAATCAGATGGCCTGAGTCCAAATCAATACTTGCTAGATGTGTGACCTTGGATAGGTCGTTCAACTTACATTTAGATTTCCTACCTGGGGGAAAGGGCAATGCTGGTAACAGATCTGTTGTTGAGGCTTTAACAAATGCTCCTTGCCCAGCACAGAATATTCAGTGAGGAAACCTGAGACATAGATGTGTTAGATGATGGGTGAGCAGGCTCTGCTCCCGTGAGATACTATTAATATGTCTCATTTTAGAGATGAAGGGATGGGAACCAAGAGAGAACCAGCAAGTTGCCAGGGACAGCCTGCTCTGTGTCCCAAGTCCATGTGTTGGATATTCTCACAGGCTGCCTTGAACTGCAGATCACTGGAAGTGAAGAAACACTCTAGGATAGATAGACGCGAACAGTGGCAGGTGGCCCAGCACCACCAAGCATGTGTTTCCCCATCCTGGATGGGGAGCTCTCCCAGCCTGAGGACAGACAACCACCCAGTGCCTCTGTGTGCCTGTGTGTGTGTGTGTTGTGTGTGTGTGTGTGTGTATCTAGGGTAGGGGTGCTGAATTTGATTTTACAAGACAAATGGTGTGGGGGGAAGCATATTCCTGCTCACTCTTCTGATTTCACACACCCTATGGCCAACCTTGCATTTGATACAGCCATCCGCTGTTTATCATCCCAGCATGAGAGGCAAGAAACTTAAGCTTTAGAAATTCTTAGCAAATCTGATGTGCCTCCCTATCATCCTACATTTTCTTTCCAATTTAAAGAAAAGGGGGGGGGCAATGAATCGATCCAGTTGCTGAGTGATATCCAGACAATGCCGCCAGCCCACTGCCCGCGTTTGCCAGCTGGGGAAGGGCAGAGGCGGGGGCAGATTTGGATGCGCGTTTGGGCCCGGCCTGGGCTCTGGCCTGGGCTCTCCAAGGCCCCTCCCAAGAGTGAACCCTGTCAGGATGCCCCCTCCCCCCCGCACTCCCCCACTACTGCAGTGCCGCGTGGGGAGGCACCTCCCAGATCTGCAGGAACAATGGGCTGGGGAGGGGGCAGGTGCCGCTCAGAGCGCAGCAGAGGGCAGGGGCCGCGGCCACAGACTGCACGACTGCAAGCACCCCACCCATGGTGGCTGCGCAGCCACCTGACTCAGTTTCCCCAGCTTTGAGGTGCCCGCAGATCTTTTCCTGGATGAATTTCCCTTACGTCCCAGACATTTTAATTTCATCCTCGCCAGGCTCATCCTGCCGCTCGCCGGAAGCCACTGGGCTACGCTCCCCTCCAGCGGCTGCTACTGCTAAAGCCCCTCAGGTCAGGGACGCGCGGCATCTCCGTGCGCCCAACTTTCCCCACTTGGGACCCACGATCCTGGTCAGGCCGTCCCCTCCACTGGCGAAACCATGATTTATAGCCCTGGGCTCCAAAAGCTGCTCCTCCTCTTCCCCTGACTCCCGGGTCCTCCTCTCGGTCCTTATCCGGCACCCTCGCCCCATCTGAGCCCTAACCACGCTCCCCAAAGAAAGCGGCCATGGCACATTTGCAGAATGCGAGCGTCCGTCCTCCGCACAGGGCGCCACCTTCCTCTCCCCTGCCCGGGCAAGGAGGGGACAGCCGAGCCCCCGCCGCTTCGCCCCTCCACGGCCCGCAGAACCCTGGGGATGGGCGGGGCGGGCAGTGCGCGCTGCAATTCCGCCCGGAGCTGCAGCACCCACTGCCCGCACGTACGTCCGACCTCGGCAGGGCGAGGGGACAGCTCCAAACCCTCGATTTGCCCCCAGGGTCCCACCCGCGCCTCGCTGAGTCACGGAAATGAGCCGCTGGGGATACGGGGCCACCCGGCGGCCGGCCCTTTACTCGGCCAGCGCGGGCGTCCCCGCACAGTGCGCGGGGGATGGACACGGGGGGGTTGGTTCTCACCCGTACTCACCAGGGGCCCCGCAGGAGGCGCCACCCCGGGACCGGACGGCCAGGGCGCCTGGGCGGGGGCTGCGGTCCCCGCCGCAGTGTCCGCACCCCGGCCGGGAGCGCAGCACGTGACCGGCGGGCCGAATCGGGTCCCCCGGACGCCCTGCTCCGCCGCGGCGCTGACCCTGGCCCTCCCGGCTGGGGCAAGATGTTGAGGGGTGCGCGCCCACTTTCCCGCGGCGGGAGAGGGAGCTGCGGGGCGCCGGGCCGAGCGCGCCTCATCCCTCCCCGGCCCGCCCCGCCGCAGCCGCAGGACCCGCGCCCCGCGCTCACCTCGGGGCCCCGCGTCGCCGTCGCCGGCCTCCTTGTCCGCCATGGTCGCGCAGCCCCGGCCCGCGAGAGGAAGCTCCGGCGCAGCCCCTGTGCCCGTGCGGGTCCCCGTCCGCGTCCTCGGCGGCGCTCGGGCCGGGTCTGAGGCGCCGGGCAGCGGGAGCACTGCTGTGACGCGGCCGCCGCCGCAGCCCGGACTCCTCCCCGCGCTCCTCCCGGGCCCGCCCCGCGCCCCGCCCCGCGGAGCCCGGCCGGCTGGGGGAGGCCGGGGAAGGCCGGCGCAGGGCCGGGCTCGGCGTCGGCCCGCCACCACCTCCCCCGGACCCGTCGCTCCGGGGCTCGCCCCCGAGCCGGCCGCCGCCGAGGAAGGGGTGCGGCAGGGGCTCGGCGGCTCGCCAGCCGGCCGGACGCCGGCGCACTGAAGGCGCAGTGCTCGGCGAGCGGCGGCGACTGGATTTCAGGTCCCCTCGGCCCCGCCGCGCGTCCGCTCCGCGGAATAGCCCGGGGCCGAAGCCCTGCAGCAGGCACCGCACGGAAACCGCACTCTCCCGCGGAAGCCCGCCCCACTCTCCACCCATCCATTTCGCTCCCCCAGGGCCCCAGGGGAGCGGGCAAGGGCCACGCAAAGGAGGAACCCGGCGCGGCCAGGACTCAGGCCGCAGACCGAGGACCTGCGCGGGGGGCCTCGTTCCGGGCACTGCCGCGGGCGGCTGCCTCCAGGTTGCCTGTGGGACTCCATGGCAACTCGGGACCCCGGGGAGCGCCTGTCGCGGAGGCTGCGACGCGCCTTCCATATATGGGCTCCCAAGGCGGCCCTCGTTAAAAGTCTGAGAATAACGGCATTAATAATGCAGAGCTTCGGTCAGTGATTCATCCTCCCGGTCCTCTGGCTCTGCCACACACACGCGCGCCACTGGCACCTGTTCGCGATTGGCCAGGTGGCTTCTGGGTCCTCTGTGCAAGAAGGCAACGAGGTTGGTGATAGGACTCTAATGACCACCGTTACTGGGCCCTTCCCTTATGCCTGGCCCTATGCTAAGTGCTCAAGAGCCTTATCTCATTTGCTCTGCATAGCTCTAAGAGGTGGGGACTAGTGGTCTCCATTCTGCAGAGAAGGAAACTGAGGTGTGAGGGATTTCGGTGATGATCCCTAGAACACACACATCAAGTAAGTGACCAAGCTGGGATAACCACCAGCTATCCCTCATGCCCTGCGATGGACCACAGCTCTCAAAAGGCACCTAATGGAGGCTTCATCGTGCGGCCAGGTTATGGAGGAGGGGGTGCGCAGGGGTGCTGAGAGAGACCAGTCTGCTCAGAAAGTGATTTTAGGGTGATGAGTTAAAAGGATGAACTTGCCCTCTGTCTGCCTGCATTAAAAATCCCGAGCCTACAGTCTCTGACTATGTATGAGACCATAAGTTAATTATTTAACCTTTTTGAGCCTCAATATTCTCGTCAGTGGAATGGGTACAGAGAACCCACTTCCTAAGAATGAAGATGAGCTGATGCATGTAGCATGCATTGCTTGGGGTCTGGTGCATGATAAGCAGTCCAAAAGGTATTACATGTCATTAAGTCACAGGCACCTTTTCATGGTGGGCAATAGCCCGTTGTGCAGGACAGTGGGGAATGGGGGGCACATGGTGGGGGGCACTCCCAGAGTGGAGAACACTGTTTTCCTACAGAGTGCCCCCTCCTTCCCAGGACTCCTGCTGAGACAATACCGTACTATCTCAGAGGCAGACTCAAGACATGGCCTGGAGGCCAAGAGCCCCCAAGGCAGGCACCCAAATGCAGGCCAGGGGAAGGGTGAAGGCACTTGTGCAGGTGACGAGCCCTTCAAGCTGCCTTCCCAGTTCTGCCCCTGTACCCCTACTGAATGAAGCTGGCCGGGCTGAGGCCACATGGACTGAAGCTCAGAGGGCAGGGACGGCACCAGTGTCACACGGACACATGCCTAAGCAGTGAGGCCAGAAAGAGTTTTTTATTAAACGTGGTTCTGATTAAGTCTCTTTTGTGTTCGAAACCATGCTGGGCCTCCCTCATCTACAAGAAAAAGCCCTAACTCTTCAGCTTAATGTTCAACACCTTTGACAACATGCCTCGTCTGGCATCTTTCTCCCAAGAAGCCTTCCTTCCACCAGCCTTCCTCGGATATGGGCACAGTCTACATCTCTCTCCCTGTTGGACACCCCCATTGCTTCCCTCCTCTACCCGCCCACATCCAGGCATCCTTCAGGGCCCAGTCCCAGGCCACCAGCCCAGGGAAAACTAGGACACCACTCAACCCCCCAGGCTCCCAGAGTATTCTACACACTCACACATTTCGTTTTATTTTTCTCCTCCTTCTACACAGCTGCCCGGGCAGCTCAGCACTCAGAAGCTTCCTCTATCTGCAGAGATACTCACCTCCAACACCCAGGACTCGAGGCTCCAGGCCTCCTGAAAGTCTCCCCAGGGCACCTCCCAGGCCCTTCCCACTCTCCCAAAGCCCAGCTCATCCTCTGCCACCCTCCCTCCTGGCTGCAGGATCTCTGTAAAGGCAGCAGCCACCCACAGCCACCCAGCCACACACCTGGGCATCGGCTCTCACTCCTTTCTCTGTGTCCATCCGAGTTTGGTCCAAGTCAAGTGTTGCCCAGCTGACCATGGACATTTCCGTTACATGCTCACTGCCACCATCCTCGTCCACATCCCCACCATGTCTCACGGCCTACGTGTCTGCAGGGCCAGCTCACTGTCTCAGGCTCCTGTCCTACCCCTCAGGCCATTATTTGTGAATCTGGTCTGCCCTGCCCACCCACCTCTCAGCTCGGTCTCCGCCCCCCCCACCCCTCATGACTTCTTTCAATCCCTCGCACCCACCCCTGCCTCTCGGGTACTGGCATTTCAAACGCCTTAAAATGTATTTGATGTTTGGACCACTTGGCCCCTCATCCCTCATCACCAGCAACCTGGAGAACTCAGCATGGACTCCCCAACTCCAGGGAGCCTTCCCTGCACCCCCCATTCTGGCCCGGGTGCCCCTCCTCAGTGTCCTTATGGCACCCCGTCCCTCTCCATCAGGCGCCTGACCCCCAGCACCAAGGCATTGGTGTGGGCAGCCTGTCAGAACCAGCAGGAACCCCACAGTCCCCACCCTCCTGCCACCTATGGAGGAAAGGCCTGAGGGCCATCTGCTCTCTCTCCTGACATGCAGCCACAGTGACACGAGGGCACGTGAGGACGATGGGGGATGACATGTGGACCCCGCGCTGTGGACAGAGAGCAGAAGACAGTCTTGATTTTCAGGGAGAATGAAAGGCAGTGCACGCTCTGCCTGGGGTTTATCCTCAGGGCTTTAATCATCACAGTAATTAGAGGCCGCCCGTCGAGCACACACTCGGCCGCCAGGCGCCTCACCTACTCGCGGTTTTCTAGCAGAGCGGCCGGAAGCACATGAAGGTGGCAGCCCCTGTGCAGGCCTCCTGAGGCCACAAACAGCGTGGCCTGTCTCCTGTCACTCGACAGAGGGAAGGGCTCCCCCGTCCTCCCCTGACGCCTACAGTCTTGTCACCAGCACCAGCAGCCTGAGATCTCGTCACTCCTCTGCTACCAGGCCCCACGTGAATTGGCCTCCTGATGCCTCTTGACTCTCGCTCCTTCCACTCTCCCTTCCCTCACGCCAAAACGCGCACGCCATCCATGTGAACGTGCCCAATCTCATCAGGGTCTCTGCTCCAGGTGGTGGCCCTGCTTGGGACACAGTCCCCAAGACACGCACACGGCTTGCCACCTCACTCACTTCGGGAAATGCCACCCTCCCAGATGGTTCTACGGCTGCAGTCTCATCCCCACTGGGAAGTGAGCTCCGTGAGAGTAGGATCTTGGACTGTGCTGCTCACCTCTGTATCCCCAGGTCTAGAACAGTGCCCGGTATGTGGCAGGCGCCCAATAAATGCTTGATGGTGGGGGGGCTGGCTCCGTCAGCAAAACAGGAACATGACAGGTTCGTCCAGCTGGGTGGACCAAGCCCACCATGGGGACATCACACGGACTCCTGGAGCCTCTCACAGCCATTGCAGAACACATCTGTACTTGTGGGAGGTCGCTCTGCAGCAAGTCCCCTCCAGCCTCCCTCCAAACTCCTCTGCACAGGGCTCCCTGTGGACTCCCTTCGGCACCCTCCATATGATCTCCTTTCCACCTTCTGGGCCAGAGGGGCCCAGGCTGTGGTCTGTGGTGGTGGGCAGTGGGAATGCCCCCACCTCTACTCGTACCAATTACAGGTCTCAGGGGGCCACCTGAGTCCCAAAAAGGGGCCCAGCCCAGAGCCAAGTCACCACCTTCTGGTAACCTCATGCCGGTCACTCCAGGCACATGGGCCTGTCCTCAGGTCCCCAAAGAATTGAGTAAATCTCTCTCCACTTCCAGGTCTCAGCTTAAATGTCACTTCTTCCAGAAAGCCACCTGGCCCTCCAAGACAGCCTGAGGCCCCCACTCCATCCTCTGTGCCTGATTCCCCATGCCCTCCTTACACATAGCACTATCACAGCTCTGGGTCACTATTACTATTAACCCATTATATAGATGACAAAATCGAGGCCCAGAAAGGTACAGCTGAGAAGACTAGAACCCAGGTCTTTCCAATGTCAGGTGGCCCATCTCCCCCTCCAGCTGCCAGCTTCCCAGGGTCAGTTAAATAGTTAATGAGTTAAATACTAAACACTTATTTAGTTAAGTTAAATACTTAAATACTAAAAGTTAAATACTAAAGGACAGTTAAATACTAAAAGGAAAATAGCCCCTCAGCCTCAGGCCCTCACCTGACTCATCCTCTCTGGGGTCCTCTTCCCCCTCCAGCCCACAGACACCTCCCTGCAACAGTCCCCTTCCTTGTTCTTCAGCCCCCACACAAAGATACACCTCCCTCCCTTCCTGATGGATCTGCCACTGAGGGTGCTGATCCTGGGGGTGCAACGAGACAGGGACAGAACAAGTAGAGTGAAGAGTGTGGGGTCACATGGAGTCAGCCAGACCAAGGTTCAAATCTGGGCTGAGTCATTCCCTGCCCCCATCAAGCGACCTGAGGACACACCCCTCTGGGTCTGTTTCTTCATCTGTAAAAGGGGTTGATAATCTTAGGCAGGATAATTGTGGGAAATAATATATGTAAAACACTCAGCGTAGGGCCAGGCTACATATGCCACAGTAAATAGGACTTATTATTTAATTTGCAAATTGGAACCACAAAAAGGCCTATTCCTTGTATATTATAAATTACAGAATGGATCTAGACAAAAAATAATTTGGGATGGTAAAAGACACATGGAAGATATGGGGGTGAGTGGCTTTTTAAAAAACATTTATCCAAAAATTTTTTAATTTTGAGAAACACTGATACTAATCCAAATCTGAGCTTTTATGTAGGAAGCTTCCAGTAAAAGCTGCTTTGGACTTCATGATATGCCACCAGAATTTTGTCTATAAACTGAATATCATAAAAGTGACTCCTTTATAACAGGACCAAGATTCAGATGAGCCCAGGCAACATGAAAACTTAAGGGAGGGGCACTTGGGTGGTTCAGTCGGTTGGGAGACTGACTCTTGGTTTCAACTCAGGTCATGATCCTGGGATTGAGCCCTGTGTCAGGCTCTGTGCTGAATAGGTAGTCTGCTTGAGGATTTCTCTCCCTCTCTCTCTGCCCGCGCCCCCACTCATGCGTGCACACTCACGTGCATGTGCGCGCTGTCTCTCTTTCTCTCAAATAAATAAATCTTAAAAAAAAAAAGAAAACTTAAGGGAAAGCCTGGACAATAGGTCAAGGTCCTTGACCTCTGACCTTTAGTATATCTTAAAAATCCAAACTCAGAACTGAATCGTTGTGTTCAGTTTGTACATCCTTTTCCCTTGGATTTCCACCCCATCTGGTATGAATCAGCCTCTCTGTTAACATTCCAAAACACACTTCACATATACAACATGGGTTGCCACATGAGTCTTCCAGGAGAAACATTCAAGTTCCACAGGAAATTATTTCTCAAAATATCACAATCACTCAGGCCTGCAATGTAAACTTGAGAAATGCCCTGCTCAGGTAATGAAGGGTCATCCAAATATTTTTTATAAGTATTTCAAACAGCAGAGCAAACGTCTGTGGCCACTCTCTCAGCAGTATCCTCAGAAATGCTCAAACTCTGGCTCTGCAAGCTCCTGGTTCATAATAAGATGGGACGTTCTGGAAGCCACATAAGAAGGAGGACAGTGCAAAGTGAGACAAGAGACAAGGCTCAGAGAAGGAAAACGGGAATGATCGCGTGGCCAGGACAGCTATCACAAGGGCTGCAACAAATTAGATTGTTAGAGCCAAAAGATTTTGAGTTACAGAAGAAAATTACTTGTTGCATCTTCTCCAGCTCCTAGCCCAGTGCCTGGCTCACAGTAGGTACTCGAGATATGTTTGTTGAAAAAAATGAATGAGTGGTCACGTAAATAAATAATGGAGTGGCAACTGGGGCTCAGAGAAGCTAAATCTCTTGTTCAAAGTCATACAATCAGCGACAGCCCCCTGCTTCTCAGCTCCGTCGGGCTTTCAGTGTCCCCCCTGCAAAAGGCCCAGCAGGGGGCTAACTGTAATTGATTCCTGATGACTGCCGGGGACACCAGAGGTACTAGGCCCTTTCTAGCTCTGTGGACAGGAATGCGGTGGACAGGAATGCGGTGATGAGTAGCAGTGTCTGCCCCCTGTAGAGAGTGTGGCATGGAGCTGACCTCCAGGATCCCTCCTCTCCAACTTTCTAGAATTCTATACCAGGCAAAGAGAGCATTCTGCACTGTGCAAAGATAAACCTGAGCAGATCAGCCACATGCAGCCTCAGGAAAAGCCCTTGAAAAATCAAATCTCCCCTATCTCGGTGCTGCCTGGTCACCTGCCTGTCTGGACGGTTCTACCCACCACGGGAACATCTGCACATCCCGCGTAGATGTGAGAGGCTGCTGTGCCCTCCTGGCCTGCACAGTTGTGTGTCTTCTTCCTGGTGGCAGGTCTATGGTCACAGCATTTGCATGGAGAAGAGGAAGGCAGCACCGGGCTGAGGGAAAGGAGATCTGCCTTAAGATCTCCAGGTTCCTGGCCTTGTGAGAGCTTGTCTCTGGGCCTCACCCATAAAGTGGAGAGGGACCATTAAGTCTTCGCTAAGAGCCCATGGAAAGATGTCCTTGAGTTCTGGAAGCAAACTAAGGAAGAACAATTGGATAAGGACCTTAATCATGAGACTCATTCGCTCCTTCCACAGATATGTATGAGGTTTTACTATGTACCAGGCACTATGTTCTAAGCTTGGATGAAGCCAAACAGCCAAAATATGTGTTCTTGGCCAGCAAGACTCTGCCTTTATTCTGGGAAAAGGGTGCCCCCCCACCATACAGTTCCAGGCTCTCAGCACCCTAAAGCCCAGCGAAGGGCCCTTGGAACTCAGACTAAGACTCAAACTCAAAACTCTCCACTGGTTAGCAACTAAACAAAATGGTAGCTTCCCTCAGGTGCACTGGGCAGAGGAAGCCAGGCCATGTCAGGAAGTAGGCTGTGAATGGTGGGGCAAGGGAGGGCTCCGGCGCCAGGCAGGGTGCCCTGGGCAAGTTAACCAACCTCCTCAGAAGCCCTGCCTCTCCCTATAGAGAGCACAGAGATGTCACCCCCCTCACAGGGTAGTATGATCAATGGAGACAGTCCCATAGTGCTCAGAGCTACCCAGGCGGCAGCTGGGGCTGACACAAGCCAGCCGTTGCACCCAGGCTGGCCCACCTGTATCCCCCCTTAGTCCCAGCCTCAGAGGTCTGCCCATCCTCACTCCCTTTCCCACAGAATCCCAGATCCATTTGCTTGCAGTGGATTGCCATTCTGGACGGTGCTCCAGGCTGCCTGGGAACAAAGCACAGGCATATTGACCAAAGTGAGAAGTGGGGAAAGGCGGGTCTTCAAGGACTTTGGGATTCAGGAAAAAGAAACAGTCTGTGGCTATAAAATATCGTCAAAATCCTGTCTTCTCCCCATCTCCCTTTGACTTCTACTTTGCTTTTACTTTATTTTTTCCTCATTAACAAATGCATGATAAGCATCACTTCTCTCCAGGGCCACCTCCATCACACTAGCACAGACCATCCCCTTCGTCTCTCACCAGCTTCCCTGGGCCTAGAGCTGCCACTCTTGCGCCCCCTTCAGTTCAGCCTGAGAGATGCCCGGGAAGTTGGTCAAGACCCACTTTTCCTCTGTTCATAACCCCTCCAAAGATATCCCACTCAAATTAGGATCAACGCAAACTTGTTTCCCAGGCCTAAGAGGCCCTGCAGGATGTAGCCCCATTCACCCTGCTAGCTTCATCCCGGTCACACTCCTCTCTCATCCCCCTACTCCTGGGCCTCCACTAACCCATATGACACGTTCACAATTAGAACAAGGAGTCCCTTCCTCAAAACTCTTTACTTCCAACTGTGGGAAACCAGCATAATATCTTAACTTAGTCAAAATAACACACTCATTTTATCTTCCAGAAAATGGAGGTAAAAAAACATTCAGGTCCACAATGTCTAAGATAGCCCCCAGGATTGAACAGTTCACAACCTGACCAACTGTACCCAGTAACTTGACACTACTCTGTCCTCTCGGATTCTTGAGCAGGTCCAGTACTTCCTGCCTCACCCTCTGCTGACCTCTGTCCACACCTCTGTCCCTGCTTAATATCATCCAACTGACACACCTTAAAGGTCAGTGCCCTGGCGAGGCCCTCTCTGGCCCCACGTGTTGTTCCATGTCACATCATGCCACCCCATTTCTCCATGACACAAACATACTTTAAAGCCACTTCTCTCATTTGTTTATTCTGAGCCTTTCCCACTAGGCTGTCCCCTCCCTGTGGGCAGTAGCAATAAAGAGTACACATTAAGTACTTGCTGCGTGTTAGACAACACTCTAGGCACTTTACTTCTATTGTCCCATTTCATCTTCACAGCAATGCAGAGGAAGGATTGCTGTCCCCATTTTACAGATAAGAAAACTGAGGCCTGCCATAATTACCCAAGGAGTAAGTGGCAGGGTCAGAATTTGCACCTGGGCAGTGTGGTCTCAGGAGAATGTACCGGTCTATCCTACATGCCGTGGAGAGCTGTGCAGGACTGTGTCCTGGGGCTCAGCCTGGCACCCGGCACGTAGCAGGGCCTCAAGAAATGTGTCGAATGAATGAACAAATCATCCAACTGGAAGGCAGAATTACAGTTTACAAAGCACCCTCACATCTCTTCTCTTGCTTGACTCATAAAGTACTTGGAGGGAAGTGTCACTATTCCTGACTTTTTTAAGATGAGAATATTGAAGGCCCAGTGAGATCACAAGCGGCCTTGGCCTAAGGTCGTAATTCTAAGCAGCTCCTTTAAGCCATTCGTTTCTTTCAAATCTGTTTAATTTAAAATTTTCATGTACATTCTGCATTCTATCCCATGATATATCTGCATTTGTATTTTGTTTTTGTTTTTTTTACTATGTTCCCTACGCTGTACCTTTCACCCTCGTGACTTAATCATTCCATAACTGGAAGCTGGACCTCCCACCCGCCTTCCCCCATTTTGCCCAACCCCCCATCCCTATTTGTGTTTGTTTTCTA
This sequence comes from Leptonychotes weddellii, assembly GCF_054177405.1. Classification (NCBI taxonomy): domain Eukaryota; kingdom Metazoa; phylum Chordata; class Mammalia; order Carnivora; family Phocidae; genus Leptonychotes; species Leptonychotes weddellii. The sequence continues at coordinate 12,782,243 of NC_138374.1, read as the reverse complement.
AGCAGAACTAACATCTTAGATATCTAGTACTTGTTTTTAAAACATCCATCTTCTTGTGGCAAGTTTCAAGCATCCACAAAAGTAGAAAAGAATGATATAATGAATCCCCAGGTACCCAACATTCAAGTTACCAAATTTTAAAAATCCAACCCATTAAGGGACATGGGCTCCCCCAGGAAGCCTTCACAGTAGCTGTCATTCATAGTTTATGCGTCAATATGCTCATTTAATTTCCACAGCCTTCCCTCTGAAGCACAAACTAATATTGGCCTAGATTTCAGATGTGGACATTGAAGATAGTAAGGTCAAGTCATTGCCAGAAGTCTTGGAGCTGGAAGGAGCAGAGCCAGGAGTCACCCAGAGCTGGGCAGCTTTACCATCTGGAGGTGAAGTGCTGCTCTAAAGGAAGTGGGTCCATCCCTCCTCCCTTTTACGACCAAAGTTTGCATTAAAATCACACCCTTTCTGAAAACATCCCACTCCAAATCAGCCAGGACAGGTGGTCATCCCCCCAGCCTCTCCATCATTCTTTCTTATTCATTCTCCTTTTCCAACAGACACCTGCAAGCCCCTCGTTGTGCCGGTGTGCTGAGATAAAAAGTCTAGCCAGACGTGGACCCGGCCTTCAGGAGCTCCAGGCCTCGGTGGAAAGGAGAGAAGCAGATAGACATAACTAAAACTCGAGGCAGACCTTGATCAGTACCTGGGCATGGAAAATTTATTAGGAAAATGTTCTGGGCCTCACCTACCCTCTATCTCCTCCATCAGAAAGCAAGGCCCTGGAGGGCAGGGGGCAAGGAGGAAAAGGGCTAAGGGGTAAAGTTTGGGAACTGGGTTATCCTTGGGTTTGAATCCTAGCTCCATCCCTTCTAGCTCTTTAGTCTTGGGTAAGTAACGTACCTTCTCGGATTCACTTGTAAAAGAGGGTTGATAAAACCCCATATCCTAGAGCCACTGGAGCATGACATTAGATAATGCTTCACCCAGTTTCTTCAACAACAGGAACTTTCCATCAATGTTGGTTAGTGCAATCAGTTATTACTCATAACCAGTTCTCAGTAATGAGTCTGGCTTACTTGAATGAGGCATGAGCTTTAGAAAAGAGGGTACACATTTCCCAGTAGACTATTTTCTTAATCAGCCTCTCCTCAGAAAGTCTGTAAATTTGGAAAATAAACAAATTAAAAGTAAAACTTATCAGCCTCCCCTACCCAGCCAGCCGAGGGATGCGGGCCACATGTGAGGAGGACGATATGGTGGTCAGGGGAGCAGGGACAAAGGCACCCTGTTGTCTCCCAGCCCACACTGACACACTGGCACACATTCCATGATCCTTCAGGGCAAACCCACGTGCAGCAGGGCTGGGGTGGCTAGGACAAAAGCTCCAGGCGTGGGGCCCATCTGGCCTCCCTCCAGGACCTCCTCCTAGGTGGCTAAGAAGGCCCCGGGCCACCCGGCACGCGGTGTGCACTTTGCTAACAGTGGTGAAGGCCACGTCAGTAGTGGGACAAGCACCAGACCGGGTCTCAGGACTCCTGTCTCCAAGACCAGGCTCTGCCAGGCTTTCGCTGTGTGGCCTCAGGCAGGTCACCAAGCCTCTCTGATGCCCAGTCTCCTCTAATGCAGATACAACTCACACTTGTTCCTCCTGCCTCACCCTGCCTGTCGCGGACCCGGAGTGGAATCGCAGCTTTGCCACTTCTGAGTCTGCGGTGTTAATTACCCTCAGCCTTGTTTTCCTCATCTGCCCAATGGGACTACTCACGCACCAGCCTCCCAGTGCCACGGCAAAGAGGAAATGAGGCAGTGTGAGCTGCGTGCCGGCCGAGTGCTCGGTGCAGAGGATGGGTGCCCCCTCCCCGGCTAAACATGACAGCGACACCGACTTCAGTCACCAGCAGCAACAGCCCCCTTCTGCGTTTGCTTATTCTATGCCAGACAATACGCCAAGCGCCCGACTGCGCTCCTTCATTTCCCCTTCCCAAGAGAGTGAGCCTGTGCGCAGGCCAGAGGCGGCCTGCTCCGGGAACACGGCGGGTCCACAGACCAGCCTCTCCCTCCCCGGGGCTCTGCTACGTGCAGTGTAATCACCATCCACAGCCACGGAACGGCCCCGACCGCCCCACCAGAGGCCTTCCCTTGCTGGCACAGAGGCAGGAGGGGAGACAAGGAAGAAGCCTCCTCCCATGACAAGCCCACACCTGGGCAGCCTGCACCGGGAAAATGGGAAGAAATATGTTGTCCTGAAACCTTTGGTTTGCTCTGAGGATGGAAGGTACTAAGGTGTGGGTCAAGGTAAGAGGGTGTTATTCATTTTACCCCTCCCCGAAGGTTGTGACTGTCTTGATTTCCTATTTTTTCTAGTGTCCCAATAAAGTTCTAAGGCTGGAGCAAGAGGAGAAATAAAAAAAAAAATAAATCAAAGTATTGAACTTAAAAAAGTTAAGTTTCTGGGTTGTTTTTTTTTTTTTTTTTTTTTCCAGAAACAAAGCAATTAAAGATAAGACGGAAAATAGAGGAGGGGCGCCTGGGTGGCTCAGTGGGTTAAGCATCTGCCTTCGGCTCAGGTCACGATCCCAGGCTCCCTGCTTAGTGGGGAGTCTGCTTCTCTCTCTCCCTTTCCCCTCCCCCCTGCTGTGGTCTCTCTCTCTCTCTCTTAAACAAATAAATAAAGTCTTTAATAAAAAAAAAAGGGAAATAGATGAGGTAATAGGTTGCATTACGTGTGATCTAACAGGTGTGCCTGTGTGTGCACACAGGTGTGTTTCTCAAAGTCCCAGAGCTAAATACACAACTGTCACAAAGAAATATCTCCACAAAGAAAACAATTAAACAAGCACAGGAGAAGTTATCATTCTCACCAGTAATTTATATGTGTGTGTATATAATTAAACACTGAGAAAACATGGCATCAATTATAAAACAAACAATAGTATACAAACAATAGTATCTAATGAGGATGAGATTGTGTTAAAGCTTATCCTTCCATGTAGACATAGATAATGCTGTCATAAACTAAGTTTCACACTTTGGAAAAGCATATGTAACATTAAAAGTACTTTGATCAATTATTCCTTCTCTTAGAAATCTATTCTAGGTCAAAAGAAAACAATTATATTTATGCATGTATGTTTCAGTGTTATATCATGCAAAGCGTACAACTGAATTACAAATCTAAATGGGAAGGTGGTATAGCAACATGGGAAAATGTCAAAATATAATATTAAGTAAAAAAAGGCAGAAAAAGTCTATAGACTAATGATTATAACCGCTAAAATTATGCCTGCATGTGGATAGATACCGGCATGCAGAGAAATCAAACAGTTGTGCTAAGACAGAGGGACAATGAGGGGGCCTTTGGTCCTTTCCAGATTCCCTTTAAAGATTTATCATATTTTTCTTTCTCCCTCTTTCTCTAAACTCTTCCAAGAGACTGCCCCTCCCTTCCCAGGAAGGGCGGGGAGCTGCATCCTGCCTCTGTCTCTACTCCCACTCTGGCCATTTGATTTGGTTTCTAAATCATGTTGCTGTTTCTTGAAACTGCAGCTCTCAAAACAAACCAGGGGTGTGCATGTGAGATCAGAAGGCAAACAAGCTCTAGCAAGCACATTCAGCTCTGTGCGGGGGCCAAGGAATTTCACATTTGGACACAAAATGTCAGATCCCACAAAAGTCCTTCTCAGGTCCCCGAGTGAGCTCAGAATGTCTGCCCTTCCCCAAGCCTACTTGCCAGGGCAACCCCCGGACACCTGCCAATGCAGGGTGGGGCTTACATCACCCCATCCCAAGGCCTGTGGCCGCCCTTCAGCACCTCCTGGGTCACGTGTCTCTTTGGGAATCTGATAAGTGCTCAGACTTTGCACACCATTTTGAGGGGTTCATAGATCTACATAGTGGGAATTTATTCATTTATTTACTTATTTGTGCATGAAGACAAGCAGGTGTTAAGAGCCCGTCATGTACCAGACCGGGAGGGTAAATATGAGGGTGGGACAACATGGTTCCTAACCCTAGAGGAGAGAGAGCATAGTGTCTAGAGGCAGACAGAAAACAAGAAAATACACTTTCTAATAAATTGTGGTTGGGCTGGTCCAGGCGTCAGTTGTGCCAATATCAGAAGCTACTTTGTACTGAGCACTTACTAGATGCCAGGCTTAGCTCAAGGCCCTCTCCATGGACTATACAGTTCATTATGGATTATTGTGGCTTATGTTTAATTCACTTACTCCCCCAACAACCCTAGAAGAAGGTATTAGCCTTATTCTGCTTACAGATCGGGAAACTGAGGCACGGGAAAATTTCAGTAACTTTTTCAAGGCTGGTCAGCAAAGAAGTTTGAGACCTGTGACCCCCACCCCCCACCAGAGTCAGGCTGGTAACCAGGCAGCCTCTGTCAAAGTGCTTAACAGCAAATGGGACGGGCCCACAGCACTCCTCAGACTCTCCTTGTGAATGGGCCCCCATGGTATTCTGAATTATGCCTGCACTCCGTGAGCCGGGCCAACTGCAGGGGTCTCCCTGGGAAAAGCAGACCTGTGTGGGCTGACACTCCAGGTTCTGAGTGACAGGGTGGAAGATCGGGCCCCAGACGGGGAACTGCTGCTCACTTCGGGCCTGCTGAGTGCACCTGCGTGGGCAACCAGGCTGCTCTCCCCCGGCCACCTGACCTCCCTCTAAACACCCCTCCTCGTAAACAGCCAAGGACGCCAGGAAGGCTGTCCAGAGTTAGGCTCACCCAGTCCACACACACCAGATGGGGCTGGACAAATACAAAGTCCCATCCAGAGACAGAGTGTGTTTTAGGCTGAAGCCATGAAGGAAGAAAGGCAGTATCTAGAGCTCACAGTTAAAAGCACAAGCCTGGGTTCGATTTCTTGCTGCATGGCGGTGGGCGCTTCTTGTTGCCTCAGTGTTTTCATTGATAAATGGGGATAATAACTGTACCTACTTTAGAGGAGCATTACAAAAATTAAATGAGATAATACTTGCACGTAGAACGAGTGACTGGCACATAGTAAGCGCCAATAAATGTCAGGTACTACTGATTATAGACTGAGTACTTATAGTAATGTATCCACATATCAAGATAAAAGCAAATCGCATCAATCTACTTCTCTATTCCTCTATAATAGCTATACATGCATTTAAAAGACTAGAAAGAAAGACATTAACACAGTGATAGTGGTAATCCTTGTATAATAAGCTTATGAGTGACTTTTATTTTTTTATTATACCACCCCCCACAGACATTTTCAACAGATAGTATGTTTTTTCTTTTACAACCAGAATAAAATCAATATATGAATCTTTAAAATTGAATCAACAGAAGTGGGATAGGTCGGAAACAGGGGGGTTTAAACAGAGGGGTCAGGCCGGAAAGGCATGTCTTAATGTCAGGTGCCTGACACCATTCAAGGAAGGGGGTACCTTGATTTGTAGACTTTGGTCTTCTTGGAAACCTCTGAGTCATCCAAATCAGCACCCCAGGTCCCATCTTCTGAGAACATTGCTAACTGTGCCCACCTGCACCGCACCGTTGGTCCAGGCCTCCTCGAGACCATGCCTCATGACTTCAGTTGCTAGTTATGGCCCACCCATGTGCCAGTCCTGGGATAGCTACTTTACTGGGTGGTCTCTTAGTTCAGGCCTACAGAGAGCAGGTGACTTGCCCAGGACCACCCAGCCAGGAGGCAGTCTGGCCAGAATTCAAACACACATTTTCTCACTTCAAGTCCACAGCTGATCTTACTAGACAGCTCGTAACCCAGAGAAAACAGGGGTTACAGGAATATGGTCAGGGGCCAGGGTAGGGGGTTTCTATTTTCCGGTTAGAATTCTTGCCTGTAGATAATGTGGGTGTTAACCGTGTGTAATTATATCTGTGTGTAAGTGTGAGTGTGTGTGTGTGTGTGTGTGTGTGTGTGTTAGAGACAAAGAGAGAATGTATTTATAAAATGTTTTTCAAAGACTGTAAGAATAGGTAGCAACACATGGAGCTTGCTCAGTCAGAAAAACTGAATTTAAAGTAAAAAAAAGGGGGGGGGGCGCCTGGGTGGCTCAGTTGTTAAGCATCTGCCTTTGGCTCGGGTCATGGTCCCAGGGTCCTGGGATCGAGCCCCGCATCGGGCTCTCTGCTCCACAGGAAGCCTGCTTCTCCCTGTCCTGCTCCCCCTGCTTGTGTTCCCTCTCTCGCTGTGTCTCTCTGTCAAATAAATAAATAAAATCTTAAAAAAAAAAAAAAATTAAGAGAATGTATTTAAATGCATAGAAATTAGAAAAATCTTACCTCTGGCTAATTCTAGGTCCTTGTTACTGACCACAGAATCCTGGAAGTTCAAGGTCAGAGGAACTTTAGAGGTGATCCTGTTGAATCTTCTCCCTGCAGAAAAGCCATCTGCGGCACCCCAGACGGCCATCTTGTTTGAATGCCTCCCGGGCCGGGAGCTCACTACCTGAATATCCCACATCCCCTCCCCCCCCATCTCAGAGTGGTGTCACAAAGCTCTTCCTCTCATAGTTGAAATGTCTTCCTCATTATGTCACTTTTTGGTCTTAGTTCTAATCTCTGGAGTAATGGGGAATAAATCTGCCCTTCTATCCCAGAGTTTCTGTATTAGGACACCTCCAGCTGCAAATAATAAAAAACTTTAACTCAATAGCAAGCAATTAGAAGGGGGCTCTGTCTCCATTTCTGTGGCCCTGCCGGGTCACACTGTGGCTTGATGACCTCGGGAGGGCAGCAAGATGGCTGCTGCCTTCCATGCATCCCACTTAGCCATTGGGTGGACAGAGGGAAAAAACAGTTAAGTCTTCTTACGGGTCTTTCTTCTTCCCCATCCAGCCTCTACTCACTTCTCATTGAACAGAACTAGACCACATGACCACTCTGAACCAATCCTGCCTGAGGACAACGGGATTATCTTCGCTGCCTTAAACGGAGCTGGGTTTACTCCTGAGCTGGGGACGGAGTCCCCTTCCATTATATCTGTGTGTATGTGTGAGTGTGTGTGTGTGTGTGTGTGTGTGTGTTAGAGACAAAGAGAGAATGTATTTATAAAATGTTTTTCAAAGACTGTAAGAATAGGTAGCAACACATGGAGCTTGCTCAGTCAGAAAAACTGAATTTAAAGTAAAAAAAAAGGGGGGGGGCGCTTGAGTATGAGCAAAATCAGGGCTATTCCCAAAAGAGATAAGGTGGAAATCGATTTTGAGTTAACAACAGTGGCTTCAACAGCATCCAGTGCTTAGTTTGCAGAGTAGTGGATATTGTGTAAGGTGGACTCCGGTGATTCGTGCCTGCCCAGGATCCACTCCCCTTCTCCTGGGGCAGCACCTAATTTTGCTCCAAGGAATTACCCCTCCCTGACACCCTCAATTCAAGATCCTATGGTTTCCAAGTCCTGGTTGATCAGCTCCTTTGATTCTATGAGCTGCCCTATATCCTTCTACTCCTTTTTTTTAATAGCTTCAATAGCCAAACCCAGTCTCTGTTGCTTGCAGCCCTTAAGATTCAAAGGCATTGAGAGCTCCAGGGTCCACTCTTCAGGGCTGGCAGCAGCCCAGGATCCGATTCTAGAATTCAGAACCTGGAGTAGAATCTGAGAATCTAAGCAATCCTCCGACTAGCTGTGTGATTTTGTGCAAGTCACTCAACATCTCTGGTCAGTCCGACCCTGACATCTCTTTGATCCTAGCAAGAATTGGCAGAGAAACAAACGACAACAACAAAAACCAGAACAGCAACAACCAAACACACACACACACACCCCACACATGAACGAGCCCATCCAACTAAAGAAATAATGCAATCAGAAGTCCCAATAATAAGCCACAAATCACCATCTATTTGCTTAGTTAATTACCAAATTTCAAATCACATGACCTCTCCGCACCTCATTTTTCTCATTTGTAAAATGAGGATATTAATAGTATTGCATAGGGGCTTTTGGATGATAATGTAGAATAGTATTTGTAAAAATACTTTCTACTCTGTTTATGCCACCAAATGCAAGGAATCAATATTCCCAATATCTGCTGAAAAGATTTGCTTATTTATAAGTAATAACTAAAAAAAAAAGATAAGAAAGTGTAAGTGCGTGTAGTCTTCCTCCCCTCTCCCTGCTTCTAAAAGGATACTTCTTGGGGTGCCTGGGTGGCTCAGTCAGTTAAGTGACCAACTCTTGATTTCGGCTCAGGTCATGATCTCGAGGTGGTGGGACTGGGTCCCAGGGTCCCAGAGTCTGCCTGAGATTCTCTCCCCCTCTCCCTCCAGCTCTCTCTCTCTCTCAAATCAATCAATCAAATATTTTTTTAAAAAAAATAAAAGGATGTTTCTCTGTGCATCCTTGGCACTTGGGTTTCTATGATATTAATGGGGAGAAAGGATAAAACACATGTGCACACACAAGTGGAGAAGCCAGAGGCTAGCTGATGTACGTGGGAAAGAGAATTATAATTCTCACCAGAGTTTAAAAAAGAAGAAGAGAAGAAAAAAAGAAGACAGCTTTGACCTAAAAGTTGAAGGTGGAAGGGAAAAAAAGAACAGACGCGAATAAGAAAGTTTGCAAATCTGGAAAGAGAGGAGAGATGTTGGGGGCGGCTGCCATGAATATGGGAAGATGAGAATATGGGGAGGCAGGCAATGACAAGAAAAAAATGTCACGAATGTCCCCCTTTGCATTTCCTAGGAGACAGCAGGAAATTTTAATCTGCTCTCAATTATCTGGGAATGTTGCACTGATGTTTCTCTGACCACTGTGGCAGCCCAGTTTTTTATGGTACATGGAAATATTCACTGAGCTCCTCGTATGAGCCAGACATTGCGCTAAGCTCCGAATATACCTGGCCCTTGCCCTCGCGGACAGTGCAGAAAGCACTTGGTCTGCCCCCATCCTGGTGGGCGCTGGACCCCATGGACATCCACAATCACTCCTCCCCAGCCCCTGGCACTGCCTCAGATGGGGCTCTGGCCATGTCTTTCCAGATTACTCTGTGAGGTGGTCTCCTTGTCCCTAGTTCCAACCCCCCACACCCAATCCACTTTCTACACTGCTGCCAAAATGATTTTTTCCAAAATGCGAATCATGATTATGGCTTGCTCCCATGTGAAACCTTTCAACCTTGACTTCCTCCTCACCCTTTATTTTTTTTATACTTTTTTTTTTAAGATTTTTTATTTATTTGAGAGAGATCGAGAGCAAGAGAAATCGCAGAGGGAGAAGCAGACTCGCCACTGAGCAGGGAGCCCGATGCGGGGCTCCAATCCCAGGACCCCAGGATCACACCCTGAGCCAAAGGCAGACATTTAACCCACGGAACCATTCAGGCGCCCCCCACCCCCTCACCCTTTATAGGATGAAATCGTAATGCCCCAGCTCTCAGGAAAGACCCCTGGGATCTGGGTCTGGCCTAACTCCTGAGCCACCCCCCACCCCTCGCCAGCCTCCACATGTCACGTTCCCACATTTTCACACTGCCTGGAAAACTCACTGTGGACTCTTCCCACTTTTCTTCTTTCACACTCAGCTGGGCCTCCCTCCTCTTCCCTGGGAATCATTCACCTGACCCCCATCTCACACAAAGCCAACCCTTCACTCCCTAGGACATTGCTCTCTTTACGCTCGGCAGTGATTTACTTCCACCCGCTGCTGGTTCCCAGCGGCCACCGCATTGGGGACAAAACTGCATCATGGCCAGTTCGAGCACAGCACCAGGCACAGGGTGGACGCACAAAGGAGGTTTCTTGCTGATGGGGACAGAGATGACAAGGGGCAGAAAAATACGTCCTGCTCTTGGGAGGGGCTCACACTACCAACCTGGCCAATTCAACTTGCACTTAGGCGTGGTGGAAACTTGCTGCTTTTGAATGAATCTGTGTTTTCTACCTCCTGGCACATGTGGGCCGGGAGACGTCAGTGACTTTTTAGCTAATATCTTAAAATAAAAAATTTTCAGGGGCACCTGGGTGGCTCAGTCATTAAGCATCTGCCTTCGGCTCAGGTTATGATCCCGGGACCCTGGGATCGAGCCCCGCATCGGGCTCCATGCTCAGCCAGGAGCCTGCTTCTCCCTCTCCCGCTCCCCCTGCTTGGGTTCCCTCTCTCGCTGTGTCTCTCTCTTTGTGTCAAATAAATAAATAAAATCTTTTAAAATAAATAAATAAATAAATAAAAATTTTCAAATGACACCCGTGAAATATGATCGTTTCCAAACAACAACAGCAAAAGAACAATAAACATAAAGAAGAATATTGAACTTTGGCGGGGGGGGGGGGCGGGCAGGCTGCCCAGGGATAACTACTGCAGACATTCTGACAGTGGCCTCTGTGTCCCTGTGATTCGCTACATCTGTCTGTAGCGTGTCATATGATCCGGTATCTCCATGCCCACAGGGCCCCAGCTTCCGAGAATCTGGGCGGAACTGGCCCCAGAAGGGTGGGGCCAGGGGACCCTCTCTTTGAGGCTTTGGTCTGGTCAAAGACATAGCTGGCCCCACTCCCAATTTGGGGCCATCTCCAGGCAGCTACAAAAGGGCCATTTTTCTTTCCCTCATGTACAAAGTATGCTCCAGACTGGGAGTTTTTCTGGGTTATGAGATTCAATTCCATTGAAAAAGATCATCTGAGGTTGCCCAAGAAAGTCATATTTAAAGATGGCATAGACTGAAGCTTTATTTTTGTCCGAAATAGTCATGAATTATGAAAGCCATTGGTTGGAAGCTGGAGGAACAGCAGGCTTTTGTGGACAAAGAAAAAGCATGGGTAAGATTTCGATGCTGATAGGACTGCCGAAGAGTCTGAAAGGACCATTGAGTTATGGGAGGGGCCCAGCAATGCGCCTGTCTTGCTTCCTTGTGTCCTCCAGGGGGGTCTTCGCACAAGGAAATCTGTGACTGCAGAATACGAGTGAGTTAATGTTTGGATTTGCCCAGTGCCAAGGTTGAGTCTCACACCAGAGGTCCTCTGTGATGGCTGCCAAACAAGTGGTGGGTTCCTTTATAACCCACTTGGGGGAAGTCCATCCACAGGTACCACCCTGTGGTAGCCATAACTATATAGGACTTTACAGTTGGACCCAGCAATTTTATATCTAGGAATCTACCTACAAATGGGAAACCACAACGCAAAAGGTGGGATTATCTGTAACTGCAAAATATTGGAAACAGCACAAATGGTCATTCATAAACTAGTTGGATATAAACTATAGTATATCCACTTGATGAAATTCTATGGAGTCATACAAATGAATGAAGAAACTCCCTATGAATTAATAAGGAGCAAGTTCCAGGATATATATTATTAAGTAAAACAAGCAAATTACAAAAGACCATAAATTGTATTCTACTTTTTCTGTAAGATAAGGGGAAATATACATATATATATATATATGCATGCTTAGTTTTGCAAAAGGAGGCACAGAAGCAATAAATCAGAAGCTAATAAAAATGGGCAGGCATGGTGAAGGGCATGGGGATAGCCGTTTTGTACATAGTTTCAGTTTGGAGTGCTTCATATATCCAAAAATAAAATTAAGTCCAAGGGATTTTTTAAAAGCGAACCCTAAATTTGACATGAAGAGAAGCAAATAAACCTTACACTGCATCATATGAGTGGTAGGTATAATGTAACTTGACAGAGAAAATCACTAATTCAAGTAATTTGGGGCACAGTAGTATGACCATATATCTTTATTTTTTAAAAAGATTTATTTATTTATTTGAGAGAAAGAGAGAGAGAGAGCACACAGAGGGAGAGGGAGAAGCAGACCCCCCCTGAGCAGGGAGCCCAATGCAAGGTTCAATCCCAGGACCCTGAGATCATGACCCAAGCAGAAGGCAGCCGCTCAACCGACTGAGCTACCCAGGCGCCCCATGACCATATATCTTTAATATGACATTTCCTCACAGTAAAAAGAACCGCAAAAGCATCTTAAACTTAATTTAGTAGGTTTGTTGCTGGTAGAGGTATGCGTGGCATAATTCTGAAGGTATGTTTATTGCATATTGAAGGATAAAACAAATGAGCAAATATTTGATGTTGTAGACCAGGGTTTGCTGTGGAGAGAAAGATACCAACACAGAATGGGGGGGGGGGGTGTGGATCGTACATTACTGATTTTGAATGAGATAGATCAGTGTGTACTTATAGGTTTAAAAAATAGAGAGTTCCTAGTTTTGTTTACAGAAAAGGCCTAGAAGCAATGGTCTTCTGGTAGCAACGAGCCACCGAGAGCCCAGATCTTGGTTTCTAAATACCATTCCCCACTAAAAGGAACCTGGGCTTCCAGTTTGCCTGGGACTGTCCTGGTTCAAAAATCTGAAAGTGTTGCACCCCAGGAACTCCTTCTGTCCTGGGTAAGCCAGGATGCTTGGTCCCTCACCTGGGAACAAAGGGGCTGCTGGCTTGGAGAGGAGCCAGGATGTGCTCCCAGGTAGACATCACCCCCTTCCAGAAACTCCGCCAGGCACCTCTGCCCAGGCCCTAGCATATGACAGCCTGTGAGAAAAATGCTTTGTGCCTGCCGACACCTTCAGACAAGGATGCCCCCACCCCAAGGGCCCCTCACCATGACTGTCTGGTTCTCTCTCAGAGGCATTCACGAGGAAGCTCAAAGTTCCCCCAGTGATCATAAATGCCTAAAAATGGCATAACAAATTAACCCAGATTGTCATTTCCTCCCCATGATTCAGTCAGCCTGGCCTGACTCAGGGGAATCCCCTTGTTTTAATCATGTTTCTCTTCAAAATCACTCTTGCTAGGAGCAAGGGATGCCATTCACGAATATTTGGTTCCAATTATCTCTCACCTCCTCCACCCTCATAATTTAATAAACAATTTTGTCGAGAGACTTCCTTTAGAGAATATGCCAGAGACTTAAGAAAAAGCTCACATTGGTGCATGTGGGCCCCCAGGGACATGCTGGCTTTGCAATCACAAGTCATCCCCAGAAAGCTCCAGCAGGCTGACAGCCAACCCTGTCCCAGTGCGGAGTGGGGAGCTGCAGTGCCCCCCCGGGGGGCTGAAGGAGGGGACACCCACCCCAAGGTCTGCCCCCCACTCATGACCCTGAGGTGGGCTAGAGTTGAGGAGAGGAGAGCCGAGGCCCCCGCCTGGGTCTAGCAAGTTCTGATTTGTCTGCTCCATACTGTTTTCTTCTCTCCTGATCAACCTGGAGGCAAAACTGGCCCAGCAGACACAGGCTCTGGAAGGAAGCAGGAGAGAGACCAGCAGAGGCCAGGGGCCTGGCACTGAGCGGCCCACACAGGCTGGAAGGGGCTGCCTGGAGAAGGCAGATGCACTGGCTCTCCTCCTTCAGTCCAGACTTCATGTCTGGCCGCCATCCCCCCTCTTTGTCTTCTTCCCCCATCCAGTGATGGCAAGCGATGAGGGTCCCCCAAGGCAGGGCAGACGGGAGCAGGTGCTGCTCCCCCAGCACCCTTCACCCGCTAGGGCTCTGGCTGAGCCTCAGGCTCAGGTCTGTTAAGGAAGGAAAGAGCCCTTGTCCCTCTTGGCACTCGTCCCCACGGCTCCTGTGCAGCCTCTCTTGGCTCCATGTTTCCTAATTGCACCTGCATTCAATAGGGAGTGACCACTTCTTCTAATCCCTTGTACCCCCAGTATCTCACATGCGGGGCTACAAAAGCAGCCCATGGAAATAGTTCGGCAGTTCCTCCAAAAGTCAAACCTAGAATTATCAACTGAACCAGCAATCCCGCTCCTCCGTAACAGATCCGAGGGAACTAAAAATCCCTCTTCATATAATAAGCAGTGCACGAGTGTTCACAGAAGCCCTGCTCACAACAGGCAAAAGGCGGAAACGCCGCAAACCCCCTCAGTGATGAACGGATAAGTAAGATCTAGTTTATCCATACAGTGGAAAGTAATTCAGCAATAAAAAGGAATAAAGTTCTGACACATGCTACAACATAGAGGAACCTTGAAAACATTATGCTAAGTGAAAGAAGCCAGACACCAAAGGACAATACTGTCTGATTCCATTGATAGGATATGTCCAGAATAGGCAAATCCCTAGAGACAGGAGGCAGATTGGCAGGTGGGGGCTGGGGGAGGGGAGAGGAGTGACTGCTAATAAGGATGGGGTTTCTCTTGGGGTGATGGAAATCTGAAATCAGCAGTCATGGTTGCACAACATAGTGAATATACTAAAACCCCACTGAATTGTACATTTTTACCTTGGCGAATTTTATGTTCTATTAAATATATCTCAATTTTTTAAAAAAGCAGTCTGCTAAGGTCACTCTGACTTTGACCCCAACACAACTCCATATTCCTGGCAAGCTTGCTCTTTGACCCACCCCAAATACCTCTGCTGCTGGGGGAGATTTTCAGGACAGATTTGGGGACAATGAGGGGGTGACATCCAGCACAGCACACTGAGACATATAAATCAGACATTCAACATCTCTGTCCTTGGAAGTCCCCCAGCCCGGCCATCAGCAGGTTCTCCTTTCGCCACACCGGCTTCCCCTTCCTCCAGCCACCTGCCCTCCTGCTGGACCCAAAGGGCCTCCACTTCGCAATCACAGAAGCCCAAGGTATGGCCTCAGTGGTGGTCACTTCTTAAAGAAGGCCTTTTCTTCCCTCCCTGCTACAGTGCTACCAGAAAGGAGGAGGCTTAGAGAAAGTCAAATCACCCAGCTACTAAGGGGGGCAGTGGGTGGGGGCTCCAACATAGACCCTTGTGGTCTCCCATGGTGGAGGCCGAGTTCTGGGGAGAAAGGTCCTCACCGCCGGGGCTGGGGCCTGGGGCAGCCAAAGCACCAGCAACTGGCCCTCAGGAGCCATGTCTCCCTGGCTATTCTTTTACCCGGAATGACGCTGTCAGTAAGATCTGTCCCTCCCGATGCGCTCAGCTCAGGGCAGCTGCATGATTGATTCCCCCCCACCCCCCCACCCCCATCGAAGTCCAGGACTGAGGAGCTCTTCACGGCTTTGAAACATGCTAATTAGGTTTAGGCAATCGAGGTCAATAAATTAGAGCAAAACAGCTACTGATTCTGTTATCAACTCTCCTGGAGATGCACAAAGCATCAGAAACGATAGGGAGAAAAACGAACAAAACAGCTCAGGAGAGCATTTACTCTTCAGAGGTTCTGTTTTCTTAGTAAATGTTTAATTTTTTTTTTTTTTTTTTAAGGAGCATGATGCTGCAGGAAAACATCTTAACGAGCGCAGGCCTCAGCTCCTGAGCTCAGTATTGATTCTCTGCCAAGTACCCTCCCGACAGCACCAGCTCTCCAGGAGAGAGTTCCAGGGGCTGGGGGCTACAGAGGCCCGAAGTCATGCAGTCCACTCCCCAGCCATGGAGAAGTGCAGAGCTCAGACCTCAGCTCTGGTCACCTCCAGACATAAAGGGGTGACCAAGCAGGGAGGGGCTCCTGCTTTATTAAGCGTAGCCTCAGTGTAAGGCACTCAATGTACTGGGTCTCAGTCTGTCCTCAAAAGAGCCCAAGGAAAGACATGTGGTGTGAGCCTATTTTGTGGATGAGGACACCAAGCCTGAGAGGTTGGTGACTTGTCGTGGTCACACAGCTGCCAAAAACAGAGCAAAGAACCCTGGCTCTCGCATAACTATCAAGAGTTTGGCTTATGTGGACCCCTGCACGCCCCTCCTAGAGAAGGCGGAAATGCCCCAAACCCCCTCAATGATGAACGGATAAGTAAGATCTAGTTTCTCCATACAGTGAACTTCTCCTGGAGAAGTTCAAAGCCAGTCCGCAGATGAAAGGCTCCCTGCAGAACTGTCAAGAGAGGCAGAAGGGGCAGCCATGGGGAGGTCCCTGTCCTGTCCGGAGCCCCCCTCCTGTCTGGAACAGGCCAGGTCTCCTGGGGACAGCGCTTGGCTGGACCAATCAGATGCCTTCCTTGGGTCTGTAACTTTGTAAAGGATTCAGAATATCTCAAAGTAAGTGTGATGGCTCAAAGCCACGAGGCATAGGGGTGTGCTGGGGTTGGGGGGACGCAGCGGGGAGGCTGAGAGGGTGACTGAAGCCACGTAGGAGAAGGCAGGTGGCAGAGAGGCACCAGACCCCAACATAGCCCACCCCAGGAGCCACGGCTAAAATGTCGGAGGGTCCCAGGTTCCTAAAGGCCCCCTGGCTGCCTGGTTGTCCCAAGGCTCTCTGCTCCTCCCTGCTCCCCAGGCTCCTCACCACCCCCACCCAGCGGCCCTGAGTCCTTGAGAACAAGGAGCACTTCTCAGGGCACCAAACTTCTCTGAATTTGCTTAAAACATAAAAGCCTCAACCACCTAAAAGCCTTCTCTAAGGATTGCTCATGAATCTCTCTGGGGGGTGGGGGGGAGATTTTTATGTTTAAAGGGGAGAACCACCTCTCTCAACCGTGGACTCTGTGTGCTGGGACGGGGGCAGCAGAGAGCAGTCTCAGGCCTTCTCGAGTGTGTTCAAGGGGCCTCAGTGTGCAAATGCGGGGGCTGCCGCTCCTGGCAATGGGGGTGCAGGCAGAAGGTAGGGAGATGCAGATGGGGGCTGTCCAGGCTGGGGACCACTCAGACCTCCCCCATTTCTATGGTATAAGGCCACAGATGTTGCCCCCACAGGGCATCTGGTTGCCCCACTGACATACTCAACAGAACCACATTCACAGAGAATGAAACCAGGAGGCTCACCCAGAGCTCCTGCTCTCAGCTCCCATCAGCAGGAGGGGAGGACGGAAGCCTTGACAGCCATTTGGGACACAGGCCAAAACGGAAACCTAGGGGTGATCCCAGCAGTGACATCAGTGTCAAGCCTTGGGGGAGCAAGCCTCCTCCGGGAGCTGAAATGGGAACCGAGAGAGGAAAAGTGTTTTAAGCTGGGCAAGAGTTCAGGGCAGCGCCCAGGTCTGAATCATTTCCTGGGCCTGGACAGAGGGGCCCCCGAGGATGTTTCTGGAATGAATAAATCCAAAGGGATGGGATCGTAATTGCACAATCCCATTAAGGGGAGCCCCAGGCTGCCTGCTTGTTTGATAGGGCTCTCAGGAAGAAGCCGGAGAGGCAGGCCAGGCAGGCCGGTGGTTTCTCCCTGCTGTGGCTGGAGGTTTCTCTCCAGGTCAAGGGGACTTGCCACAAGGGGTCCAGGCCCCAGGTCAGGAGGGCTGCCTCTGGGAGGGGACGATGGGGAAGGGATGTGGCCCCTGAGGGGGCTTGGGGACCAAAATACAGAGATGGGGGGTCTGGAGGGGGGTGACTGTCCCCTGGAGCTACACTGATGCCAACTCTAGCCAGACAGCTGCCCCAGGGGTAGCACGCTCCCAGCCTCAGCCACACCTAACCGTCCCCTGAATCTCCCGTCTCCCACATATGCCAGGCTAGCTATACTCCATGAACTCGGTGTCGGGTCACGTGGGAGACGGTGGTGCCCGGATGGGGCAGGGATCTGGGCTTGGCCAAATGGGGAGCACAGGATGGAGTCGGGGGGGGTGGTGAGGACAATAGGGCTCCACCTTGGGACAGGCTGGCTCAGGGTGTCTCTGAGATGTCCAAGGGCAGGTGTCCAGACAAGTGTCTCTGGGTACCATGGGCATGAGCAGGGGGCAAGGGAGGGACTGAGCAGCCTGTGAGTGGATGAGCTCATCCTGGAGCTGGTGTACAGGAGGACAGGGGAGGAGGGTCCAGCATGGTCCCAGGGCCCCGACATTTATGTGGTGGCGGAAGAAGGGGCCCTCAGAGTGCACCCCCCTTGCTCCAGGGCCAGGGAATAGGACCACGGGACCCACAGGCGGACCAGCATGCATGGTTCAGCCCAGACCCAGCGCTTTGTTACCTGCATGCATGTTCGGGGCACAACTGTCCCAGCTCTTTTGCAGATGTTGGAACTGAGATGCACAGAAGTTAAACGACAGCTAGAGGGCAGATGAGCAGATGGGGCCTGCTAGGGACTGAATGCTCTTGTCTCCCTGGAGTCCATCTGGAAGCCCCCATCCCCACTGGGATGGCATGAGCCGGTGGAGACTTTGGGGGGGTGAGTAGGTCATGAGGGTGGAGCCCTCCTGTGGGATCAGGGTCCTTACAGAAAGAGACAGGAGGGAGCCTGCTTCCTCTCCCTGCTCCCTGTCCCCTCCATGTGAGGACATAATAAGAAGGAGTCCATCTGCAAGCCAGAAGGGGTTCTCACCCAAACCCCACTATGCTGGCACCCTGATCTCAGACTTCCAGCCTCCAGAACAGTGAGCAATACATAACTGATTATAGCCTCAGCTGACTGAAATGAGGCCAGAGGCTGTGGAGAGCCCCAGTGAGATGAGGAGAGTGGGTGGGCCAACACCCCCTCCCCCAGATACTTGCAGCCCCAGAAGCTTCTGTCAGCTCCATGAGGAATGAGCCAGCCTCCGTTGGGCCCTCCTTCCTTCTGTTCTTTGTCCTCTACAGAAGCAGCCAGAGGTGCCAGCAAGGCAACAGGTATCTCCCTGTCTGCCCTTGAGAGGCCCCTGGCTGAGGTCATTCGGGGGGAACAGCAGGTTTATAGAAGCAGGCCCCGCACGCAAACCCCTAGAGCTGGCAGCTCGGGCTGGGCCCACCAGGCAGCCCCGGCCCAGCAGGCAGGCAAAGTGTGGGAGGCCCAGGAGCCGTGCCTGGGTCAGAGCCCCCTTGGTCGGCATGAGGATTCTTTCCTGCTCCCAGATGGTCTCGAAAGAGAGCGGAGGGTGACATGACTCTGTCACCTCTAAACCTCACCCTCACCCATGACCTCCCTGCCCCTACTTGTCATAAGTAAGTAAACAAACCAACCGACCACTTAGCCATCTCCTCATGCCCTGGCCAACCTGCCAACGCCTCAGGGGGTGTCTCCGCTAACAGTCGCCAAATCGCCGTCTGAGAAAGTCTTCCTCACTGACTGGCTCCAGGAAGGGATTCCACTCAACTAACAATTATTAAGCTCTGGGCTGAGCCCAGGCTCTAGACAAGGGCAAAGCTGCAAGACAGGCCCCCTTGGAGAGTTCAAAGTACATGGATGATGATGATGATGAAGACAACGATGATGATGGTCATTATCATGGTGAAGGAGCGGAACACTAGGTTGGCAGGACCTAATGCAAATTAAGCCCCTGCCACTGTTCAGTGGGGTGACATCACTTACCCTCTCTGACCTTGAGCATCATTAGCTCTGACATGTGCGGAGGAGGGTCATATTCACCGCAGAGCAGGCTCTGAGGATCCCAGAAGATATTGGCCCAAGACCTAGGTCAGTGGTTCTCAAAATATGGTCCCCAGACCAGCCGCATAAACATCATTTGGGAACTTCCTAGAAATGCAACTTCTCAGGCCCCACCACAGACCTACTGAACCAGAAACCCTGGGCGAGGCTCAGCGACTGTGCTTTCACGGGCTCTTGCCACAGTCTGAGAGCCCCCAGGGGGACAAGAATGTCATGGTACTTTTCGGTCTCTCCAAAGACTGGCCCTGCTAGGAAGGATCTGCCTTCTGAAGCAGGAGCTGGTGGCCCAGCTCTACCTCTCTGCAGGAGAGCAGGCATGCCGAAGAGGTCTTCTGTGTGCCCTCAGTTCATGCTACTAGAAAACCTGGGTCCACCATCTCCTGAGCCCCTCTCCTAGGTCTCCAGCCTCATTCCACCCTGTAGGCCATTCAGGCCTTGAGCTCCTCCCCTCCGGCCCCCAGGCCCCGGCAGGCCCCACTTCTGCCTCCTACTTCCGCCAGCGCTGGTGCTCTGTGTTGGGGTGCCCAAGATGCAGGTCCCACCACTGCCCTGTCATCCCCACCTCCTTCTGTCGGGGGTATCAGATCACCATCACCCCTCCACCAGCTTTCCACCACTGACCCCTCCACGGTCCTCCCACTGGACACAACCTCCCAAGCACCCCACTGCCTTGGGGAACCCCAGCATGTTCTTCTCCCGCCCTCCCATCCTGTGGCTTGACTTCATTAGCGTCCTCTGGAAAGCCTAGCACAGGCCCCCCCAAGGGGCGGGGCCAAAAACCCATACCAGCGATTGCTGTCATCTGTGGGGCCTTCATTGTGACCCTGGACGTGTGAGTCCTTCCCATTGGGTTCTCCAGAACCCTCACACCTACAAAGGAGCATTATGACCCCATTTTATAGATGAATGACTGAGGCTCAGGGGCGCCTTCATTGTGACCCTGGACGTGTGAGTCCTTCCCATTGGGTTCTCCAGAACCCTCACACCTGCAAAGGAGCATTATGACCCCATTTTATAGATGAATGACTGAGGCTCAGGGGCGCACAGGGGCACAAAACCAGCGAAGGGGAGGCCTGGGATTTGAACTCCTCCTTGTCTGACTCTGAGAGGGAGTCTTTATGGCTGCAATCAGCCAATAT
>NC_138374.1:12725443-12761428 GCF_054177405.1 Leptonychotes weddellii | reverse complement strand
ATTATGACCCCATTTTATAGATGAATGACTGAGGCTCAGGGGCGCACAGGGGCACAAAACCAGCGAAGGGGAGGCCTGGGATTTGAACTCCTCCTTGTCTGACTCTGAGAGGGAGTCTTTATGGCTGCAATCAGCCAATATATCTTCCAGAAATGGGAATTCTAATCTTTTTTTTTTTTTTTTTTTTGCGAGAGAGAGCACGAGAGGGAGGAGGGTCAGAGGGAGAAGCAGACTCCCTGCTGAGCAGGGAGCCCGATGTGAGACTCGATCCCGGAACTCCAGGATCATGACCTGAGCTGAAGGCAGTCGCTTAACCAACTGAGCCACCCAGGCGCCCGGGAACTCTAATCTTGAGTCTGAAGTTGTTTCCTGCCTGCTCTGTACTAGCTCATCCCTTCCCCCAAAACTTCAGGACAAGTGTGCTCCTCCCAAGCCTGGTGACACACTTTCAAGCGCCTGATGTGAGCTGACAGGAGAAGGATGTCCGCTCCCCCTACCACCATTGTTCCGGGGATCCTCGGCTGCTGGGGTGAGGCCCGACTTCCCTCAGGGTTTGGGAGGTCGCTGGGCCATTTCATCTGTATGTGAAGGGAACAGCTGAGCCCAGAAGCCCGAGCGCTTGGAGACGCCAGGGGTTCAGAAGAAACAGGGAGATTTCAAGATTCCGTGACCCAATGGCCTGGCCTGACCCTGCAGCCCGTGTGGCCTCTCTGCGGCATCCTGTGTCAGTAACTTCTCGGGGTGGCTGAGCCCTCCCCTAGAGCACGAGGGCTCCCGCGGTCCCCTCACAAGGCCCAGAATGAAGCCAGGCCCTGGGATATGCCCTCTAATGTGCTGACTCCACCCAGGCCTAGATGGGGGCGCGGATGCCCTAAAGGAAGGGGGGTGACAGGGACAGGCTTCAGGTGCACCTGCTGTCCTTTGGGTCCTCTATGGCCCCCAGCTGAGTGTCCCATCCCACTCATCTCTGCTCTGATGAACTGAGTGTCCCACTCCTCGGCCTCTGCTGCTAAGCTCGACTGTACCTTTGCTCCTGGCGCCCCTATCGGCAGCCCACTCCACCCCCCTGGTCTTTGCTCGTCCCCGCCCCATGTCCCTCTGTGCACCTCAGGAGAAACCACCCACTCCTGTCGCTGCTGCAGGAGACTCAAGGCTTCCCTGCGGGCACACCTGGGAGCACTATCTCCATCTACTTGGACTCCTCCTTCCCCGGGGCCCCTCCCTCCTCCCCCGCCTCTGGGTTTCTCTCAGAGGTTCCCCAGCTCTTGGCCACACCTTCCGATCTCTCCCAGGCAGGGCAGACGGTGTGCTTTCTCCTTCACCTTCCTGTCTGCTGGCAACTTGGCTCCTATGGATGCTGACTTCTATTTACAGCTTATAGGAAAGCTCTGTGATCAAAGTCCCTGGTAGTGACGCTTCCTACTTAAAGGGGAGCTTTGGAATTTAGAAAGCCTTTTTTATCTTTCAACAAAGCCCGGCTTTTGAGACCATTGTTTTGCCAAGGAGGCAAAACAAAATAAAAAGTCGAATTTGATTGTCACAGCTGAGCAATGAATTTACTATTCTAGCAGAAACCTGTCCATTCTCTGAAGCACTCAAACCCATGGACTCAATGGGTGTCACCGAGCATCAGGATTTAAAGGCAATTAAAAATACATCAGTTTTGGGCACCTGGGTGGCTCAGTTGGTTAAGCGACTGCCTTCGGCTCAGGTCGTGATCCTGGAGTCCCGGGATCGAGTCCCGCATCGGGCTCCCTGCTCGGCAGGGAGTCTGCTTCTCCCTCTGACCCTCCCCCCTCTCATGTACTCTCTCTCTCTCTCATTCTCGCTCTCTCAAATAAATAAATCTTAAAAAAAAAAATACATCAGTTTTATTCTTTAGAATGTGATCTCCATTGGATGCTAAAAACTACAAACTGGTACAACATGGACTTAATGTAATCTTATTAGTTAGAATGATAAATGCTACTTAGGAATACATACATAGTTTTAGAGAGACCTATAAAAGTGTGATGTGAGTCTGGGGGCCCGCAATGCATCATATAAATTGCTTAATGCCTGCAGTAGAAACCTGGACAGGGTTCAAGAACGGGAGATATGGACAACTTGGACTCAGTTCAAGTTTGCTTTTAATTTGATTTACTCCCGAAGCACCCAAGAAGCAGCATATAGTGTAAATCAGAGGCAAGAAAGCCTCTGGGCGGACCGTGGCTCGGTGTATCCCTCTGGGCTGCACTCAGACCCCCACGTGGTGGGGGGGACACCAGCCAGTCCAGAACAGCAGGGGCAGAGTCTGTCAGCCTCAGCACCACCTGCTTGTTGCACAGTTCCCGGGCGGCCCTGGGCACTCTCCCCACATCTGGGCCCACACGCGCTCTCTTCCATTTATGCCCTCCCGGGAGCGCTCCACGGGCAGCTCGGGAGTGGCCCACCACGCTGGTGAGTGGCCAAAGAATCTAAATAGTAATAAAGGAAATCGTTGAAAAGAACGTATTTTAGAATAACTCTGTCTTTCTTTTCTAAGCCCTGCATTTCGCGAGCGGGACTCCTCAGGGGGATGGAGCCTCAGTGCGGCCACCTGCCCCTTCCTGCCCCTTCTTTCCCCATCGCATGGCTCCACCGTCACACCCATTCCATTTGCAGCAGGAGAGCGCACACTCGCAGGTGTGCTGGTCAAGGTTTAGCAACCTAAGCTCTCACGGCTGATGGGTGCAGCGTCTGAAGACTCCCGCGGTGGGAACACTCCTACCATGGCCGATGGCAGGCTACCAATGTGATGTCATCGGAGGTGGAGTTGGAAAGAGATGTACACCGTTAGGTCCCATTTCCATCATATAGATACAGTAAACGTAAAAAACCTCCAGCACGATGACAATAGTAAAGCGATTACAAAGGGCTATTTTGTCATTACCTTTGTTCTTAAGATAATTTATTCCATTGTAATATTCTATCTTTTCATTTTCAGTAATGGCTGTGTCTAACAACCAGCTCACAGAAGACCTGAAAATTTAACGTTCAGCTCTCAGCACCTGGTCCAGGCCAGCTCCAGCACATCACTGGGCATGTCCTGATGGGCCCCGGCGGGTTGGAAAGAGGAAGGGCACGCCCCGCCACTAGACACAAGATGGTTATTTGACATTTCCAAACAATATAGCCTTTAAATAGGCACCCGATTTTGCTGATTCATAGTTGGTTTTTTCTTCCACAAGCCCTTTTCATCTTGTGCAACGCAGTTAATTCACCAAAGGGCAACTGGGCATTGACTAGTCACAGCAAAACCTCGAGGTGGCGCTCTAAGAGCAGGCCTTAACTGGTGCAGAGAAGGAGTTAGCTCTTCAAAGGAGGCCCGAGGCCCTCAAGAAACCAGTCAAAAGGAGCTGCCCTCTGACTGAAGCTTTTTGTTGTCGTGTTCATCCAAGAACAAGAGGATTCTCCTTTCCTGCGCATAATGCCCATAACCCAAGCCTGGCTTCATCCATGCAGGGTGGAAGGGTCCATCTGCCCTTGGGTCACGAAGGCGGTGAATGCTGATGTAGGTCAGTTCACCCCTTTCAAGTTAAGCAACAAAACATCCTTCTTAAAATTCTCAAACCAACAACCATCACTCCTGGTACATGGTTTCAAAGCCATCCCAAGGCCTCAAGCAGCTGTGGCTTCTCTTTGCACCATCACAAATCATCAAGTCACGGATGCACGTCTGGGGAGCTCACACAGCTGCAGTAGTAACCTGCCAATGCTGAAGGACCAGCGCAATTTAGATCGGAAGCACATCTGGGCGCCCAAAGCAAACGCGGGAGTATGAGGGCGGAAGAGACAAACTCCTGCAGAAGAGCCCAGGCAAAGCGGCGCCTTGGGTGAGTCTGGAGGAAGGGACAGCATTCCCTGACATGGCAGGGATGGGGAGGGTGAGTGCCTCTCCCTCAGAGAGGATGACATTCCTGCTCCACCAAACTCAGGCGTGGGCACGTGATGGACTCTCTCTGCCCAGTGAGTTGTGAGAGGAAGTGATACTCAGGGCCAAGATGCCATGTTCTTGTCTCCCTTGCCAGGAGACCAGGAAGGTTCCAGGCAGAGGCTATTCTGTCAGCCTCTGTCCCCAAGTGAAGACAGTTTGGAGCAGAGCTGCACCTGGCCCATGACAGAATCACAAAGTTTTGTGTTCCCAAAGCTTTACTTAATCTGTCCTGATCGACACATGGGCAGATAGGAGTGTGAGCAACGTTCCAGAAGCTGGATAGTGCAGGGTATATGTAGGGAGGAGCACAGAGCCCAGTGTGGACAGGGAATAGGGTGGTGTGTGCGTGGCTAGGGAAGAGGAGTCAGCAAGGAGAGATGGGGCTGGGGAGGTGGGACAGGGACGGATTCGGAAGGGCTCTGAGCGTTGTGTTCTCCTAGCTCCCCTCCCCCGTCTACACGCACCCACTTAGGTGACTACAATGGCCAGAGGATGTGGACGGTGCCAGCCTGCCCTGGAGGAGCTTGGAGTCTATTGAGAGGAGGCACGCCATTAACAAGAGAAGGCCAGTGCCCAGCACAAGCTGTTCTAGCACTAACTCATTCTCACGCAAAGGGTAGGGATCCGTGTCATCTGCGTCATCTCCAGGGCCTGCCCAGCACGGGGCACCTGGGAAGAGCAGGACTTCCTTGTACGTCTGCAAAGCACCATCACCTACTCCGTGTCTTCCAGCCTCTGCACACACAGCACTTGTCTGAGAACACAAGGCTTAGCGGCTTCCCTTGGGAAGAAGGGTCCAGGCTCCAGGGGCCCATTCTCCACCTCCTGTGTCTCAGGGACCCTCTGGTCATCTGGAGAAACCTATGGATCCCTCCTCAGAATCATGTTTTTAAATTTATAAAATAAATCACACAGGATTATAACAGAACCTAGTTATTCACCAGGATTATCAAAATCCTTCTAAAAAATGTGATAGAGGGACACGTGGGTGGCTGAGTCGGTTTAAGTGTCTGCTTTCGGCTCAGGTCATGATCCCAGAGTCCTGGCATCGAGCCCCGTGTTGGGCTCCCTGCTCAGCGGGGAGCCTGCTTCTCCCTCTGCCAGCCGCCCCCCGCCCCCCGCTTGTGCGCTCTCTCTGACAAACAAAATCTTTTTAAAAAATGTGCTAGAGTAATATATGTGCTTCTTCGTTAACACATGAAATTATCCAAGATCGGTAGAGACTTATTACAACTGCAGTCTTGAAGTAGCTATTTTAAAATATCTACCAAGAAAGTGATGTGACGTGAGAGGACCTGTGATGTCTCTGAGGGACCAGCCGCAGGCTCTGCCAACTCTGTTTGGTTTGCTGCCTCCCTTCCTAATCGAAGGAAATGCTAAATTTCCTCCAGCGGTTACTGAAAATAAGGAACATACATTTGTTTCCATCACAAGTTCATGGACCGCTTGACCCCCTGCCCCATTAAGGACGCCTGCTCTGGGCCGCCCTGTGGGGCTCAGCCTCTCGCCACCTGCTCAGTGCCTCAGCGTCCCTATCAATTGTTACTAGGAACGTGGCTAAGTCATCCCCGAGCCCTTGCACATGCGCATGCGCACATGCTCTCCTGGCGCTCGACAGTTTAGCAAAGATGCTCGTCGCCCTGAAATGTCTCAATAAAAGCTGACGGAGGTGGCGGCAGGAACCAGGTGGCTGTGGGTCCAAGGTGAGGCCAAGCGGACAGGCTTTCCTGCGGTTTGTGCCTTGTTCTCAGAAAGTCCCTTCCTCTGCCCATCCGAGGTGATTGGGTAATTGTTGCTAAAAGGATCAAATTCAAAGCACTCAGCCTCTCTTCTTTCTCTTTCACCTCCTCCAGTTTTAAATCAAACTCTCAGCTGTCAGCCACCCCAGGATCCCCAGGGGCTACGCCAGGCTCTGCCTGCCCAGGAGCCTCTTGGCCACTTGAGCTGGGCCTGCTCATGGGTCCTGGAGGTCCTTGGGTCTAGCCATCAAATTCAACTCAAAACAGTAAGGATTTCAGGGCACCTGGCTGGCTCAGTAGGTTGAGCAACAACTGACTCTTGGTTTCAGCGCAGGTCACGATCTCAGGGTCGGGGGATCAAGGCCCGCATGGGGCTCTGCGCTCAGTGTGGGGTCTGCTTGGGATTCCCTCACCCTCTCCCTCTCTCTCCCCCTCTGCTTCTCCTCACTTGCGCTCCCTCTCGCTTTCTCTCTCTCCTCTAAAATAAATAAATAAATAACATCTTAAAAAAAAACAGTAAGGGGCACCTGGGTGGCTCAGTTTGTTAAGCGACTGCCTTCGGCTCAGGTCATGATCCTGGAGTCACAGGATCGAGCCCCGCATCGGGCTCCCTGCTCAGCGGGGAGTCTGCTTCTCCCTCTGACCCTCCCCCCTCTCATGTGCTCTCTCTCTCTCTCTCAAATAAATAAATAAAATCCTTAAAAAATAAAAATAAAGGGGCGCCTGGGTGGCTCAGTTGGTTGGGCGACTGCCTTCGGCTCAGGTCATGATCCTGGAGTCCCGGGATCGAGTCCCGCATCGTGCTCCCTGCTCGGCAGGGAGTCTGCTTTGTCCTCTGACCCTATCCCCTCTCATGTGTTCTCTCTCTCTCAAATAAATAAAATCTTTAAAAAAATAAAAATTTTAAAAAATAAAAATAAAAAAACAGTAAGGATTTCTTAAAACAAGGCTCAAAACATGCAAAGCATAAAAGAATATTAATATCCTACTATGTTAAAATTAGAACATAACAGTCATCAAAAGACATCGTAAGAGGGAAGAGGACAGCCTCAGATCAGGAGATGATGTTCATTATACCTGTAACTGACAAAGGACTGACCAGTATCCAGGATGAATAAAATGCCCACAAATCAATTTTAAAGAGACAATTCATTAAAAAAAAAAAATAGAGAAAGCGTGATCAGGCACTTCATAGAAGAGGCCACACAAAGGGCAAAGGGAAGTTTCTAGATGCTCAGGCTCAGCTGTGACCAGGAAAAGGCGAAGTGAGGCCATGAAAACACGCAGCTGCAGATTGGCAAACATTTAGAAATGTGACGCCCGCCAGGGCTGGTGAAGATGAGGGTGAGCGCGAGGCACCTTTATGCATAACCAGCAAAGGGGGTCGTGATTGGTTCGACCACTTTGGAGCGAAATTTGCCAAATCTCTAACAAGTTGGAGATATGGGAAAGCTGAGAGCAGCACTGTTCATAACGGCTCAAATTCAGGAAGAAAACAAGACGTCCTTTGACTAGAGAATGAATACACGAGTTGTGGCTTAGTCACACAGTGGGACATGATCTAGCTATGCAAAGGAAGGAACTACAGAAAAGTAAAACCAAGCAAAGAAAAACCAAGCAAAACTCAACATATTCAGGTAAGACTCACATCTATGCAGTCAACTAGTAAAACAAAACAAGGGACTGACTCACACAGCATTCAGGCTGATGGCTGCTTGGGGGCCGGGGGATGGGTAGGGTCATGGAGGCTTGCACGAGGAGCATGGCGGCCACTGATGATGCGGCACTGTCAAACATGCCACCTGACCAGCCCCCTGCTCCCCCTGCCCCCACCCCAATCCATCCTGTCCCACCAGCCAGCGTGCGCCTTATACAAAATAAATTGGAGCTCCTCATTCCCCAGATTAGAACCTCCAGTGGTGTCCACAATATAATCTTCAGGGGGACAAAAGCAAGGTGGTTTTTAAAGTTACTTGATATGTAGATATGTTTTTGCTTCTATGACCATAAGATCTCTCTGGGAAGACACATAAGGACCTGGTCACAGTGGCGGCCTCTCAGGGAAGCAGGTGGCTGAGTGGGGCAAAGACTGGCCAAGTGCTCCCCAATCCCGCTTCCTCTTCCTGGGCACACAGGAAGTGCCCATTTCCAGGCTCCCCTCGGTACCTCGGGGGCCATGGGACTAGCTGGCTAGAAGTGATGCCCATCTCTTCTAAGCCAGGCCCCTCTGCAAGATCCTCTGCTCCCTCTAGCCCTCCCATAAAGCTGGAGATGAAGCATTCTGGAACAGTGGAGCCACATAAGGAAAGGAGATGGATCCCTGATCATTGCTCAGAGTGGGGCCTGGGGCGGTGGGGGGAGCGGGGGAGGGGCAGACAGAGGGCACCAGCCAGGGGGGAGCCACAGACTGTGTCATGAGCAAGACATGCCTGTAGTACATCATGTCATTGAGACTTGGGGGTGTTTATTATGGTAGCTAATAGGAGCCACCCTGATTGGGATGAGGGTGAGGGCTCAGTTCTTCACTGTCTACCCTTTTACGTGTTTTAAGTTTTCTAACATTTGCATTCATTATATATTCAAAAATACAATTGAAAGAAAATAACCCTCCAGTGAGTGGCTCCCTACCAGGCCCCAGGTCTTGCTGGTCTTAAACACTCCTGGCTTATCCCCCAACTCATTCAGGTCCCTGTCCCCTGTTCCCACAGCCTCTGGTGCTTGTCACCTGGTTTTTCACCTGGCTGGCTCCATGTCATTCAGAGGCAATGTAGAGTCTCTGACCAGCTTCTATGGCTATTCACCCGATTTCCTTGTTCTGCAGATCATCATGCCCTGATATCTTTCTTGTTTATTGATTGGTTTCTTGCCTTCTTCTTCCTGCTAGAGTGTAGGCTTAATTAAGCAATAACTTCATCTGCCTTGTTCACTTCTGTATACACAGAACCTAGAGAGGTACCTAGACACTGTAGTTGCTCAAGAAGGGTTTGTAAGATGAATGAATGAGTGAATGAATGAATGAATGAATGTCTAAGGGATATGTATGGGAAGTCAGGTTTCTCTGTGGATGATACATAGGAGATTGTCTGCCCAGCAGCCCCTTAGCAAGAATTGCCCCTCCTCCTCCCTTGGCGTTACCATGTCCTGGAAATAAGGCTGGTGTTTAATGTCCCTGCTGATTGGCTGAGGAGTGAGTCCCTGAGCGAGCTGGGCCAAGGCGCTCCTTCCTGGAGATCTCTGAGTTGAGATGAGATGACCAGACATCAACACAGGTGGACTCTCTCTCAGAAAGTGCCCAAGGCCTGGGGCCCAGTGGGGGAGGCTGGGAAGAACAATTTTCTGGGCTTGTCCTCAACTTGGGGCTCATGGTCCCAGGAGGCCTGAGGAGGAGCTCCAGTGGGTCTGTGATCACTTAAATTGAGACCAATGTGTGTGCACATTTTTCTGGGTAGAAGATCCAGTGATTGTATTGGAATCTCAAAAGGTCTGTGATTCAAGAAAACTCTAAATCACTGTTCTCAAAGAAAAATGCTCATCTTCCCTTAAATTGAAAAAAATGTACATTGAAATCAATGAGCTATTTTCCATGTATCATAGCGGCTTTCATCCCTGCCTGCCCATTAGAATCTCCTGGGGAGGGGCGCCTGGGTGGCTCAGTCGTTAAGCGTCTGCCTTCGGCTCAGGTCATGATTCCAGGTCCTGGGATCGAGCCCCGCATCGGGCTCCCTGCTCAGCAGGAAGCCTGCTTCTCCCTCTCCCACTCCCCCTGCTTGTGTTCCCTCTCTCACTGTGTCTCTCTCTGTCAAATAAATAAATAAAATCTTTAAAAAAAAAAAAATCTCCTGGGGAAATTTTTTAAGTGCCAAGGCCAGGCCCCTTCCCCCAACAACCCTCCACACCACCCAGGCAACACACATGCACACACACACAAAACTGTCACACTGTGATTTAATCAGTCTGGGATATGGGATATGGCCCGGGCACTGGCATTTTTAGAATGCTCCCCAGGTAATCCTGACCTCCGCCAGGACTGAGAACCAGTGACCTGTCAAATTGACAAAGAGGACTCCAGCTGGGGATTGTATCCATGCACCGGGTGGGAGTATAGACGTCTTTGGAGACCAATATGGCAACGAATATGAAAGCGCCACATCCCTGCACCCTCGCCCCAACCATTCCCCTTCTGAGAACGTAGTCTAGGTAGATTGCACACCTGTGCTTCAAGCTCTGCCTACAGATTAGTCACTGCCCTCTGCTCGTGCTACCAAGAGACTGGAAGAGTTCAAACGGCCCACAGCAGGGATGGTTACATCACCCATGGTGCATCCACACAATAGAAGAGTCCGAATCCAGTAAAGAGAGTCCCTGGGCAGGTGCACTATGAACTGATGTGGAATTCCCATGGCTAGTAAATGCAAACCAGGAGCCAAGAGGAGGGTGTGGTTTTTGAACAAATCCATGCACATCTGTATTTGCAAATGCACCCAGAATCTCTGGGAGAAGACTGCTAAAACCTCTTAGCCCTGATTGCCTTAGGGGAGAAAACTGGGAAGCTAGGACAGGAGGAGGGGAGACCTGCTTTTCATCAGCTTCTCTTTTTGTATTATTTGAATTTTTGTCATGAATATGCATCGCTTCTTCAAAAAACATTAAGGAGGTGAAAGAGAGGAGGGGGGGAAGAGAAGACCAGGCAGCTACTTGGCACAGGAACTAAGACCTGGTCAGAATGTGGCTGGGTAGGTGGGAGGCTGCCAGAGCACCAAATCAGCACCACGAGGTGGGAGTGGGTGAGGGGTAAGGGGTGGGGGGCACCCTATATTCCATGCCCTCTGGCTTAGGTCAGCCCTGGAGGCAGAAGCCGGCCAGTCCCAGAATGGATGGGTAGGTGCAGTGACCTGACCTGAGGTGGGGGTAGGAGGGCTGGGGGGTGGGGGCGGCCTGGAGAGTGCGGGGCTGCAGAGCGATCCCTCCCTCGTGCCACCTCCACGCAAAACGGTTGAAGGAAAAATATGTGTCACGGCTCAAACTGGAAGCCACAGGACACACATCTCATCTCTGCTCTGGCCGCGCAGAGATGACATCCTGCAAAATTCCACGAGCAGCAGGAGGCGGCCATGCGCACAATGCCCTGCAAACACTGCCCTCTTGTGGTGCGGCTAGTGAACTGCGCTCGGGTCCACAATGGCGCTGTTTGTGTGTTCGCAACTGGAGAAGGAAAAAGGTACAATTTAATTCTCAAGTGGGAAGAAGTACTCAATCAAAAAAGTACAGCTCCAAACGCAAAATATTTTAAGTGTAGCGCATGAATCAGTTCCCAATTAACTCTTCTCCAAATACAAAATAGCTTGCTTTTCCCCAAAAATACATATTCAAATTCACAATAATTATCATGAAAAGCACTAAAGAGAAGAAACACCTACAATCACGAGGTTGTGATCAATAACTCCTGTTAGCATTTTAGCAAGCATCCCTCTAGATTCTATAAATATATGTACACAGAGATATATACAAATTTACATCAATGGGACCACCCAACACATACTATTTTGTAGCCTGATGTTTTTCTCTCCATAATACATTGAGGAAATCTGTACAATAAATACATGCTACATCATCATTTTTAATGTTTTAAACTGTAAAAAGTAAACTTGTGAAAATATACCTTTGAGTAACATAAATGGGACATATATATATATACATATATAGGAAAATATCCATTAATAGCAGACTGATTGAGTCAGTTATGGTATAGCCATACTATAAAGCTATTAATCTAATATACTGATGTGGCTAAATGTCAAAGATATATCATATAATGAAATAAAATTATATTGCACAATAATTACCCTATTTTTGCTTAAGAAGAATCTGTGTACACTTATACATGTAAAGAATATATATGGATATGCCTGTATCTGAGAAGAAAATGTTTCTTGAAGGACACCCAAGAAACCCTCTTGGGAAATATGATTGGAAAAACAAAAGATAAGTGAAATTTTTAACTTTCACTTTTTCTCTTCTGGATTGTAGGATTTGTAAAAACACTATCAGCTTGAAGATATGATTTCAAAGCCTGAATATCCCATGGCTTAATTAAATGCTCCTCTGCTGATGGACATTCAGGTTGTTCACAGTTGCCCTACTAGGAACCACCTTGCACATGAATTACTTATTGTGTAATTTATCTGGTTATCTCTCTGGGTCGTGTCCTGGGTGTGGAACTGCCAGGTTAGTTTCTAAATGTGTGCACTCCATGAGACTGACTATTAACACATCACAGAGTGAATTTGATGTGTCTGCTCTCCACCCAACTGGGTTCTTGAAGTGCCTAATACCTGTTTCTAGGTGGGCAGGGCATGGCCTCTGTCATGCTTTGTATATCGAGAGGCTCATT
Organism: Leptonychotes weddellii; assembly: GCF_054177405.1. Taxonomy (NCBI): domain Eukaryota; kingdom Metazoa; phylum Chordata; class Mammalia; order Carnivora; family Phocidae; genus Leptonychotes; species Leptonychotes weddellii. The sequence goes on along the minus strand of NC_138374.1, from coordinate 12,749,343 downwards.
TCATCAGACTATGGGTCAGGTTCACTGGATCTTTTATGGCCCTCTTTTATTAACATATAATGTATTACTTGTTTCAGGGGTACAGGTCTGTGATTCATCAGTCTTACACAATTCACAGCACTCACCATAGTACATACCCTCCCCAATGTCCATCACCCATCCACCCCATCCCTCCCAGCCCCCACCACTCCAGCAACCCTCAGTTTGTTTCCTGAGATTAAGAGTCTCTTATGGTCTGTCTCCCTCTCTGGTTTCATCTTGTTTCATTTTTCCCTCCCTTCCCCTATGATCCTCTGTCTTGTTTTTCAAATTCCTCATATCAGTGAGATCATATACTTGTCTTTCTCTGATTGACTTATTTCGCTTAGCATAATACCCTCTAGTTCCATCCACGTTGTTGCAAATGGCAAGATTTCATTTTTTGATGGTTGCATAATATTGCATTGTGTATATATCCACCACATCTTCTTTATCCATCATCTGTTGATGGACATCTGGGCTCTTTCCATAGTTTGGCTATTGTGGACATTGCTGCTATAAACACTGGGGTGCATGTGCCCCTTCAGATCATTACATTTGTATCTTTGGGGTAAATACCCAGTAGTGCAATTGTTGGGTCGTAGGGTAGCCCAGATGGCCCTCTTGATGTCTTTTTTTTTTTAAGGTTTTATTTATTTATTTGAAAGAGAGTGAGCACGAGTGGTGGGGGGGCGCGGGCGGAGGGTGAGGGAGAAGCAGACTGCCCACTGAACAGGAAGCCTGATGTGGGGCCCCATCCCAGGACCCTGGGATCATGACCTGAGCCAAAGGCAGATGCTTGACCAACTGAGCCACCTAGGTGCTCTCCTCTTGATGTCTTGATTCCATTTGTCACTAAACCTCCATGCCTGTTGTCTTTGCTCCTCTCAGCCTACTCCCACAGCAGCCAGGGTGAGTCTTTCCCCTCAGACCCTGCTCATACCCTGACAGTAGCTTCACTGCACTCTGGAAATCAACCCAAGGTCCTCACCATGACCCCCGAGGCCCTGCACAATACGGCCCTCATGACCTTCCCAGCCTCATGTCTTCCTCCTCTTCCTGCCCTCACTCTGCTCAAGCTGTACTGGCAAGCTTGCTGGTCCTGACACCCCAACTACATGCCAGCCCCAGGGCCTTTGCACTTGCTGTCCCCTCTGCCTGGAATACTGATCCTCAAATAGCTGCAAGCCTCTTTACCTCCCTTCATTCCTGTCTCAGTTCAAATATTATTTCCTCAGAGAAGCCCTCCCGACCGCCCTGCCTTAAAATGCACCTCTCCCTTTCCTGACATTGTTTCTTTAAGCCAGTTTTCTTTTACTTCCTAGCCCCGAGGTTGTATTAGATCTCTACATGCTCATGTGACTTTGGTGTTCCTTCCTCACTAAGTTATAAGCTCCGGGAGAGCAGAAGGCTATCTTGCCCATGCTGTGTCCCCAGCACCCAGGACAGGGCTTCATGTGTGTAGCTTTGAGTAAGGACAGGGTGCTTGAAAGAATAAGAAACTGGTAAGATGGTGATGTCTGAAGCTTGAATAGCCTCAACACGCCATTTCTCTCAGTTCCAGAATGAAGTCGGGTGTGTTTAAGCCATCTTTTTCCATCTCTAAGGAGCGTTATCAGGAAAATCTGACAGAACCTTTTTAATTCAACAATTTGGGAGAAAAAATTGCAAATGGATTATTATTCAGGGAAAAAATACCTTTGCTCCAAACCAGAGCAGCACATCTACCCCACGTACTTGCTCCTTTAGAGAAAAACAGAAAGGTTAATATCGCCCCGTCAGAGGAAAGGAGCCAATTAGCACAACCTCGATTCAGGAGAAGAATAGAGGTTAATTGCTTGGAGTCCACATGTCTCAAATGCCTAATGCTATATCATTATTTTTTAGCTACATATTATTCATTTCATACACTTAAGTATTCCACCTTATTACTAATTAGTAATTCCTTATCCTTAAATTTTACCCAATTCAGGCTGTCATCATAGGGCCCTCCTCAGCCCCCGTTTTCCCCAAGATGTAACAAAATTGTGGAGAAAATGTTGGCACCTCCTATTCATCACCTCCCGCCCCAACCCCCACCAGCACCCCCGTGGCTCACCTTCCCTTCCCTGGGCGCACACCTCTCCTCAACCCTGCCTGCCCATCTCCTATCTCAGCAAACAGGCTTCACTCCTACCCCGGGGCTCCACCACATCTCCCATGTCCCAGGCACTGCTCTAAGCTTATTAGCTGGGCAAAAGATGCAAATTCTGCCTGCTCAGGTGACCCGGGTCTTTCGAAAAGACCCACGACTTGGCACGCTGGACATGTTGACTCAACAGATCAGTATTTCCTGGGAATGTAATAATAATAGCAACAACAATAATGATGATGGTTGTAAATACTTTTTGAACATTTTTATGTCCAGGCACCATGCTGATGGATTATAGAGGCATGATTTTAATCCATATGAAGCTATGTACATCCATGTCTATCAGGCATCTAAGCAAATGATTCGAGCAACCCAACCCATCTCCAGTTCTGCAATTCCTCAGTGTGGATAGCCTACAGGGGTTTCATTCTCTGTTTTTTCTTCTGTCACCTGGATTGTTTGAATCTGCTGCCCTCCTGCTCACTGTCCTATCTCAAAAGGCTCTCAGGTGTCTAGAAAATCTTCAGAGCACCCCTCTCCCTTTGACTGGTCTATTTGGGATTGAAACCATGCTCTTGCTATCTGCATGTCATAGAGACATGGGGGAGAATAGGGCAGATGCAAAACAAGCCAGAAGCCAGTCCTAACTTGGACTTGCTGGGTGGCAGAAAGTCCGCTCTAGGAAATGACACTTTTCAGGGTTGTCCCTGGAAGCACAGCAATGTGATGAGGCATGTGATGTGGATTCCTGTGTTTCTCTTCCTCTTCCTGGGGTAAAGACGCCTCTGATCAAATGAACTGAGGAGCAGTACTTCATTTTCTGGAATTAACAGTCATAGACTAGAAGTCATAATGTTCACTAAAAGACAATCTTGGGGATATGGGAAAGAAACAAACAATTATAAAGAAAAACCAAACAGATTTGAAAAAGAACCAAATAGAACTGAAAAATTATAATAATTAAAGCTAATACCTCCTCGATAAGAGAATCAGTAATTAGATCAGAAGAAGTTATCCATCCAGAATACAGATCCTAAGAAATGATCCTTCAAGGGACAAGAATTGGAGAATAAAAAAGGAAGTTAAAAGACCCAGAGTATAGAATGAGAAGTTTTATAAGGAAAAGGAAGGGAATATAAGAAAAGGGCTGAGAACCTTCCAGAACTGATGAAAGCTACCAGCCCCTGGGTTCAAAAAGCCCCGTAAATCCAAAGCAAGAACAATGAAAAGAAATCCATGCCCTGACACATCATGGTGAAGCTGCTGAATATCAAAGACAAAGGGAAGATTTTAGATGAAGTCAGAAAGAAAAGACAGAAGGCTTTCAACACAACAATAGACTGACAACTGACTTCTTATCAAGAAGAATGGAAATTAGAAGAATGGAATGATACATTCAATGTGCTGAGAGAAAAATAACTCTGTACCTAGAATTCTGTGCCCACTGATACATTTCAAGAACAAGGTGAAATATAGACATTTTCAAACCAGCAAAGAAACCCTAGAATTTGCCACCAGCAAAACTCAGTAAAGGAAACTCTAAAGGATGAATTTCAGACAGTAGGAAAGTAATTCCAGTTTGAAGATCTAAGATGTCATGAGGAATGAAGTGCACAGAAATTTAAACAAACATAGTCTGTATAAAACAACAATGATAATGTCTTGTGGAGTTAAAAACAAATAGAACTAAAAGACACCACCGGAACAGCATGCAAATCAGGAGAGGGAGAATGAAATTAGTGTTCTGAGATCCCTGTATTATGTGGAGGGAAGGTAAAGGTATTTATTTATCTTTAGATTTTGATAAAATTAAGTGGGCATATTGTTAACTTCTAGGGTAACCACTAACCTGATGGAAACAAAGTAGGCAACTCCCAACCTGATAGAGGGCAAAAATGACATAAGAAAAAAAAATAAATAAATTCAAAAGGTAACAAGAAAAAAAAATAGAAAGTATGAGATGAGATGGTAGGCACTAATTTTAATTTATCAATGATTACAATAATTGTAAAGGGACTAAGCCTCCTACTAAAAGATAAAGATTTTCAGATAAGATTTTTAAAAATCCAATTATTTGCTGTTTATAAAAATCACAACATAAACGTGAGGCCAAAGAAAGCTGGGAAGTAAAAGAGTGGGAAAAGATATACAAGGTGAGCAAACAGAATATTAACAAAAGTGACTACATATTAGACCAAAAAGCATGTCTATTAAGACTTATTAAAGTGTCAAAGGATTGAAAACATACAAGTCATGTTCTCTGATCATAATTTGTAAACTGGAAATCAACAGTAAAAAGATAATTATTTTTTAAATCCAGGTGTTTGGAATGAAGAAACATACTTTTAAATAACCCTTTGATCAAAGGAGAAATGATAATGAGAATTAAGAAAATATTTAGAAGTGAACAATAAAGAAAATACTCCAATCAAAACACAGCTAGTGGAGTAGAGAGAAATTTATAGCCTTAATTGCTTATATTTTTATAAATAAAAAAGAAGAAAGGTTGAAGATTCATGAGCAAAGCATCTATCTTAGAAGCTAGATAAAGAAAAGCAATTAAATCCAAACATTCTTAAAGCAGGTCCCCATGGAGCACAGTTCTCTCAAATCCAAAAATGCAAAATGGCTTTCTTCCAACCTGGAGGGATCCTTCCATTTCTAAGGTAAAATTTCCCCAAACATGCCCGGCTGTCTGCTGGTGGTACAGAAGATGATTTTTGAAAATACCTGGGCAAATAGTTATTTCAATAGATTTTAAAAATAGTTTCCACCTACTTAAGACAGGTAGTGTAGTTTTCCACTTATAGTAGGAAAATCAGGTTTCTTTTAAAAATGTATTTATTTAGTAAGAGGATGAAATTCTATTTTTACAATAATAATACAGTATTCTTTGGTCAAAAAACCCCTCAATCCTAAAATGGGAATAACAACAGTTCCTGCATTACAGCACTGTTATGAGGATTAAATAAGTTTTACACAATATAAAATAATACTGGGGCGCCTGGGTGGCTCAGTCGTTAAGCGTCTGCCTTCGGCTCAGGTCATGATCCCAGAGTCCTGGGATCGAGCCCCGCATCGGGCTCCCTGCTCTGAGGGAAGCCTGCTTCTCCCTCTCCCACTCCCCCTGCTTGTGTTCCCTCTCTCGCTGTGTCTCTCTCTCTCAAATAAATAAATAAAATCTTAAAAAAAAAAAAAAACAATATAAAATAATACTTCATGAATTAACATAACACTTACAAAGCAACTGAATAGTCCTTTGTATTTAATGAGAACTCAATAAATGTTAGTTACGATGACAGTAACTATTATTATTACTTGAGTGATTAAAATTTGAGAAACGGGGCACTTGGGTGGCTCAGTCGGTTAGGCATCCGACTCTTGTCAGCTCAAGTCTTGATCTCAGGGTCATGAGTTCAAGACCCACGTTGGAGCCTACTTAAAAAACAATTTTTTTTTTGAGAAACAGTAATCCAACTCAAATCTCCAAAAATAAACTTTAGACCAATGACAAACCCTACAGGGCAAAAGTACAAGTAGAGAAGACTGCAGTGCTCTCTGCCCCCTTCTGTACCCCCTTCTCCCCCACAGGGCTTGCTGCTCTGGGACCTTGCGCCCCCTGCTGGTCCTGCCCCAGGATTTGGGCCTGCTCCTGCCTCAGCATCCCCACCAAAACCAAGTCGGCCCCAAATGATGACACTCATACCACATAGGGCTGATGGGACTTAGAATATTACCGCTTCTACAAAATCTTTGTTTAAAAAGGTGACGGCCTTGGGCGCCTGGGTGGCTCAGTTGGTTAAGCGACTGCCTTCGGCTCAGGTCATGATCCTGGAGTCTCAGGATCGAGTCCCGCATCGGGCTCCCTGCTCGGCAGGGAGTCTGCTTCTCCCTCAGACCCTCCCCCCTCTCATGTGCTCTCTTTCTCATTCTCTCTCTCTCAAATAAATAAATAAAATCTTTTAAAAATAAATAAAAATAAATAAAAATAAAAAGGTGATGGCCTTTAACACAGCTGTGGCTTTGCAGCATCCTCATGGAGGCACAAGACAAGAGATTTGGGGGTGAGCCACCCACTCTTGGGGCATCTCTGCCAGGGGACACCTTTAGCCCAGTGGAGCCTCTGCTTGAGGTAGAGAGCACAGCCCCAGAGCTGAGGGTAACTGGCTTTTATGACTCGACAGGAATGATATCTTTGGGTGTCTGGGGGTTTTCACACCAGGAAAACTTCCCTCTGTCCTTTTCAAATTCTGACTGTATCATTTCCCTCCCCCTTCAAAGGTAAAGATTAGCAGAGCTACTTGGGGGCCTGGCTTCTCCAGTGCAATGATTTCACTTTCCCTGATTGTTCTTGCTCCTTGGGGCCTACTCCTGAGGTCCTGGAAGGAAACCCCACAGTGGTGAAACCCTCCAGGGTGGCGGGAGGCTCTCACTCCCCACACGCAGGGTCGGGTCGGCAGCACTAACTTGCTGGGGCCGCTAGAGGGAGCTCCAGCTTTCTCTTTGGAGCCCCAGAGCTCAGCTGCTCTGTGTTCCTTGTCCTTTGAAAAGCTGTGGCCTGTGCGACTGAGAACACACATGGGCTATGTCTGTGTAAATCCTATCTGCTTCTCCTTCTTGGTTGGTGCACAGGATGGAGAGCGTGAGTCACAGGTCTTGACCCCTGGGGGCTTAGTCTGTGTGGTGGAAGGATCCACGGGCCAGGAGTCAGACACTTGGGTTCCAGTGTGTGCTATGAACGAATCATCTGTGGTTTGTGTACGTGATAAGTGTAACAGGGATATATACACCACACCACGCCGTGGAGGGGATATCTGTCGGCTCCCTCTAAGGATTGGATGCTGGGAGGCACTTTCCAGCGGCCCAGAGGGGACAGCTGGCTTTAGCCAGGAGCCCCGAGAGAAGGACACTCCCAGCAGAGGCCACAGTCTGGGCAAAGACAGAGGCGGCAGCTTTGAGTGGTTTCGATGTTTCTGGAGGGAGGGATGGCAGAGGTAGGGGCCAGATCCTGCAGGGCCTTCTCAGCCAGGCCGAGGAGTGCGGCTCTCACACTGTGGTGGTGGATCTTCCTGGGCCTTCAGCGGGGCAATGATGTGAAAGGGCCACTCCTCTGCAGGGTGGAGGGCGGAGGGCTGGGGCAGGGAGGCGAGGAAAGAGGCAGGAAGCCCGGGCAGGAGGCTACTGCAGTCCTCTCTAAGTTCAGCTAAGATCATATGGCCATGAGTGTGACCACCCTTCCCAGTTTTCCTGGGACTGAGGGGGTTCCCAGGACTCCAGACTTGCCACTTTAAAACCAGGGAAGACCCAGGCACACCGAGATAGCTCGGCCACCCACACAGCCACTAGCCACTGACCAGCTGTGTCTCTCCCTCAAGCTCTCATAACCTTATTTTTCTCACCTGTGATCAGCGTCCAGGGCAGTAACTTCAAAACGAGTTTTAGTAACACAGCACCATCTTTAAACGAAAGCTTATGCAGAACTGCAGTATAGAAAACACAGAAAGGCAAAGCCACTGAGGCTGGAGTGGGGGATAGGCATGGGGAGGTGGGGGGGGACCCGCCTGCCGTTGCCTCCAGGCCCTGACTCACCTCTGCAGACCACAGCACCTGACAGCTACTGACCTCCATGTCAGAGGGTCCTGCTCGGCTTATGACTACATTCATTTGTTGACCGGAAAACCCAACAGAACTGAAATCAGTGTTTTGCTACCACTGCAGACTAAAGTTTAAAATTTAAGCCCTTTCCAAAATATGTCAACCTTTCTGAACTGGAATGAAATCCACATCATTTCCCCAGTTAGTGTCCTGCAATAAAATCCAATCCACCTATGAATGGATTTCCTGACCCAAAGGGTCATTTCCTTCGGCTTGAGTTCCTGACGCTACACTGCCCGGCCCGACCCGTCCATGATTGTTCTCTCCAGCCTGGGCCACTGGCAGGGAACGTGGCAGACAGGGCCAGTGGGTGGGATGCCCACTCACCGTTGGCATTGGCTGCGCCTTAGGCCACCTTTGAGGACCTGACTTCCCTTCCCACAGCCCATGCAGGACCCCCACCCCTCACCCAAGCTCTGCCTTCTAACCCACCCTCACCTGCCCCACCCCTACCCCAGCATGTCCAGGATGTTTTACTGTCTGGGGTTTGAAGGCATCTGTCACTCCTGGCTGTGGACTTAATCGGGTTTGCCCTGACCCCCAGCTCCAGGCCACTGGCCATCTCTGATCCTTGACTGGCTGTCATTCCCACTCACGGAGCCACAACACGGATCTTAGCCCAGGCTGTGGCTTCCTCTGGCCGCCTTCCAACCTGCTCCGGGCTAGCCCCTGAGAACACGGGCTTCTGTCCCTTTATCTACTAGGACAGCATCTTTGGGACTCAGTTTGTGAACTGGACACTGCATGTGGAAGCAGGAGATGTGAGTTCAGATCCACACTTCCCGAATAGGGCTGGATCACTGGAGCAAACGCACACGCACACACACGCACACACACACACACACAACACACACAACACACACGGTCTTTCCTCTGTCCTTTCAAGGCCCAACTGAATGGCAAGGGGACTAGAGGCAGCTTTGGAGGACACATTAAGGCTCAAAGCTTTCAGAAACCCCAGAATGTGCTGCCCTGCTCTCCCAAGGTGGCCTGCTGAGCCCACGCCCGCACAGGAGGATCTTTTTGCTTGTCTGTCTGTCCTCCAGACTGCAAACCGCACAAGGGCAAAGACTGATCTGTTCCCTCTGCCTCCAAGTGCCGGACACGGAGTAAGTGCTCAGCATGTGTTTGATGAATGACTCATTTCTTTTCATTCAGAGAGATTTAGTGAGAACTTATTATGGGCTGGGTACTGTTCCAGGTGTGAAAATACAGACAAAAATCTTTCCCTATGATGTTTTATTGGGACACCTGGCTGGCTCAGTCGGAGGAGTGTGTAACTCTTGATCTCGGGGCCGAGTTCAAGCCCCACGTTAGGCATAGAGATTACTTAAAAATAAAAAAATGTTTTAAAAAAATCTTTCCCTACATAGCACATATATATCTTATGGGCACATGGATAAGTGGGTGGGTGAAGGGGTTTTTTTTTTGTTACTGTGGTTTTATTTGGTTTGTTGCCCCCAACCCCCAGGGTATCCATTAGGAAACCTGCTTCCTCCTACACTAATTCCATCTTTCCTTCCTAATACCCACAATGGAAGAGATGAAATAGAAACCCACTTCTCCTGGAAAATGAAAGCAGGGAAGCTGATACCCGTGGGCGACCGGATTTGTGCTAATAGAAGGTTCCAGGAAAAAGCTGTGGATGGCACTGACTCAGTACTAGCCGAATTGGCTCTGAAGGGAACCAAAGCTTTGTGTGGAGGCTCCAGCCCTCCCATTCTCTCACGGCCAGCTCTGAGAGCTGATGACCCCCACCCCAGGCCTGCTTCTTCAAGGGGCAGCTCGCAGAGACTGCGGGGGGGGGGGGTGTCACTCAGTGAAAAAAGGAGTAGACAGTGAGTTCTACAGTCCTGCCCAGCCCCTAAGATTCTGCTGTGTCCCTAGAACGGGGGTCCTGGATCAGCAGGAAACCCTGGTGCTCAGTGATGGGAACCGAGACCAGCTTTTAGTGGAGAGGAAGTTCCCAGCACTGCCCAGCTTTGCAACAACCCCTCCTGCACATCTGGGTGCCCCAGAGCATTTCTCACTCTGCCTTTTCTCATGTGAATGCCAGCCAATACCAAGAAACTAAAAACTGGCTTGCACCTCACCTCCAGGATGGATTTCTTAGCCGGAAAGGAAGTGGTAATTCACAGGGATAATTTACACAGCACACGGACCTCGCCTCGTGGTCCTGGCCGTCCTGTGCTAAGTGATGCCCAGTACCTCACGGGTCATACATCTGCACCATCGCTTTCTCCATTCAAATAATCGCCCTCATGAAGCCCCCGTATGGATGCACAAAGCGAGAGTGCCATCAAAACACGCAGCCTTGAAAAATTCTTGTTTCAACAGCGATGGTGGGGACAGCGGCGGCGGGGGGTGGGGGGGGTGCGGGGTGTGACAGAGCAGAGACACTTCAGAAAAATCACATTTCTTTGCCCCGGGACACTGCTCACCTGCAATTTGCTCTGACTCTCTGTCTTTTTGTCTGTTTCAGAGAAATATGAATCACAGTTAAATTCTACCAAATAAACAAATCATGTTTTAAAGTTTTGTAAAACCTACAATTTTAGAAAGGCTTGATGTGGCTGACACTAAATTGATTTCAACACATCTTATTTCCGGTCTAATGCTGGGTTCCTTTCATCAAGAACAAATGCACTCATAATGGCTTGATTCTAAGTGAATAGACTCGGTACAAACACAAAGGAGCCACCGGCACTCACATTAATTTTCTTCCTTTTTTAAGTAAAATGAGATGGCGTGTTTTACTTCTCCGAGATTAATTTCCCCTAAAGTTTTCACGCACACTCATCGGAGGCTTGCAAGTCTGAATAATGAAGCTGCCAACTGAAAACCCAGTCTGGGGTTTTCACGTCAACAAGCAACAGAAAACTGATGCTTGCTGAGGTCAGGAGGTTGTCCTGGGTGTTAGAGCCCCTGTCCCAGGTGGGTGCTCGAGGGAAAGCCAGAAAAAAAAGGCAGATTCCTAGCACCTGCTCGCTTCACACTGAAAATTGACAGCCTACTCGCACTGGATCTAGACTCCGATGTTTCCAACTGTCATAGGAACTCAGAAGGATGCAACGACCACAAAAATAAATTGCACAGAGAAAAACGGTTTATTTCTTATAAACAAAACTAGTATGCATTAAGTTTAAAAGGTCTGTGGCAAAACTCTACGTTTGATAACATTTCATGGGACTATTGGCTAAAAGGAAAAAGAAGTGCGCACACAAACAGACAGGTGAAATCCAAATAGGACTTAGTTCTGTACCAATGTCGATTTCCTGTCCTGACAGCTCTACTGTGGTTACGTAAGAGGCTATCTTCGGGGAAAGCTGCGTGAAGCTTTCTGGTTGCACCATCTGGTTGCACCTACGTTGTGCAATGCTTGTACTACATTTGCAATTTCTGTGTGCATCTAAAATTATTTCAAAATGAAAAGTTAAAAGAAAAGTGAGGGCCGGGTAAAATGGAAACAGGCACGTTAGCCACACTGGTGAGGGTATAAACTGGCAGAGCTCCTCCGGAGAATAGCCTGGCAGTATCCCTCATGACGGAAAGAACACTAACCCGCCAATTCCACTCCTAGGGATCCAGCTTACAAAACTACTTGCACACATGCATCTAGAATGTTCTCCGCAGCATTTTTGTAATAGGAAAAAAAAAATGGAAACAAAGTAAATCCCCATGAGTAGGGAAACAGTAAGTCAATGCAAATGCCTGTTCCATGGAATACTGTGCCATCATAAAAAGAATAAGGCAGCTCAGCACAAAGCTGTCTGAGATGCGATGCTAACTACAAAGTGTGGCCACAAAATAATCTGGATACTTACCTAAAATCTTATTTATGTGTACACACTTTATGTGGTTGTGTAAGCGTGGGAACTCTCTGCAACAACAGCACCCCAAATAGTTCATGGTGATTGCTTTGGGGATGGGAAGTTCTTCAGTAGGCATGATAAAAGGTGACTTTCACTTTGTGTGAATACATTACAGGGAGGATGTGTTGCTTTTAGAATTAGGACAACAATAAAAGAAAGACAAAAGAAGGGGCGCCTGGGTGGCTCAGTCGGGTTGAGCATACTCAGTATGGAGTCTGCTTGAGATTCTCTCCCTCTCCCTCCCCCTCTGCCCCTCTTCCCTCCCATGTGCTCTCACATTCTCTCACTCTAAAATAAGTAAAATCTTAAAAAAAAAAAAAAAAGAAAGAAAGAAAACACAAAAGAAACAAAATGGAGGCACAAAAGAACAAGGAAGGCCAGTGGCAGAGTGTTAAGACCCGACTTGGGAACCCAAGACATACTGACTCATAAAGCCACAAGAAGGCAGTTTAGCCCACGTGCCCACGGGCACTGGAGGCAAGGTGCCTCCATCAAAAATCACTGGCCCCTCCCTGTGAGAGAATCAAACATCCCATCTGTAGCCATGGGCTGTGCAGAGCCTTCCCCTGGAGGAGCATCCTTCCCTGACCCACTGTTAGACTTGAACATGCAACTTGCTTCAGCAATGAAATGTGAGCAGATGAGCCATGCGAAGTTCGAGCAGAAGTTTTAAGAGCCGTCATGTGGTTCCACCAGCTCTGTTGCTCTTTTCCCTTTGTGAGTTCCTCACAGCGGCTGCCCCCTCAGTCTGGGTCCCAGAATGAAGACACACGGTGCAGAGCCGCGGCCAACCGGCAACCACCATGTGACAGGAGGGAGAAACCATAGTGCAGCAAGCCGCTGAGATGTGGGGATGTTTGTGGTGCAGCCTTACCTCATGAAAGCTAATACAGGAGTAAAGAGCACCCCCAAAAAAGTATTTATTGAGGGCATATTGTGTGAAGAACCTACACTCAAGTTAAGGGGCCAAAGGGTGAGCACAGGGAACATGAGAAGCAGGCACACTGTAGGGGATCAGAATATGCCAGCCCCAAATACACCACTTTGGCATGAGACTTATTTTGAACTAGAGGCAAATGAGAATCAACAGATGCAGAACAACACCTTCTCAGAGTTTCCCTTATCTAAGAGCAGAAACTTCTGGAAAACAGGACTGCCATAAATCCCCGCCATCGGTTTCCCCTTGTATTTACCTTCCCACAGTTTGCTGCCCTTGGAAACCTTTTCCTTTGTCTTGTCACTTCTTTACTAATTTTTTTATTTTTTGCTAAGATGCTATATAAGCCCAAGTCTCACCACCATAAACTGATTTTTTTTTCTCTTGTTAACCTTTTGTTGGTCTAATTTAACAGAGCCCCAGTCTGAGAACCTAAAAGGGTAGAAGGAAGAAAAAAAAAATTTCTTCCTCCCCTACAATGTCCTGTACTTGGGGAGATGACACTCACACACACAAACACACGTGGACACTTGCTCGGAGCTCACAGAGCAGTGCAGTGTTCTGTGAAAAGCCTGGCACCGAGGACAGAGGTGATCAGGGAAGGAGGAAGACGGTACAGGCCGAGACTCACGTACGCCTTTCCGTGTCAGTATCTAAGCCCCATAAGCACTAAGCGAGCTGAATCAGGGCATTCTAATAAAATACAAAAACAATTACCACCAGTTTAGTCACCCTTCCCTTTAAACCAAAGGTTCCAAGAGCATACCCACCACCTGGAGATTCTGAACTTTTTGTTACGAGGATATGTACTCTCCACAGTGTGGAAGAGCCGTTCTCAGATGACACATTCTGTGTCTCTGGGAAATGATCGGAGCGTGAACGGTAGTTCCAGAAACCAGCTCTTTCTCTTTTGAACAAGGCACGTCTTTGTGCAAAATGCACTCTCTTAAAGGAGACAAAGGGATGTGAACCAGACGAAGGGTATAAATACCAAGTTCCCTTTGCCTCTTCGTTCGCTGGGTGACCGTGGTTCATTCATAATCTACTTCATACAAATAGGCCACTTGTAATTTTCTCTTCCAAATCTGGACACCTCTGTTTAAAATCTTCCCCCCACCCCTTATAGAGAATGACACAAGTGAGCCATTATTAGGTCCCTGGGTAAAAAAATTCAAACGCATAAGTATATAGAGCAAAACATGAAAGTCGCCCTTCACCACACTCCTCCACCCTCTCCCCAGCAAGTCACATGTGCTCTTGCAACTGCCTTGCGGTGTGTTTGCCTCCACAGAGAGATATATGCATTCATATGGAGCCCTTGTTTCCCTCCCTCCCTCCTTCCTTCCTTCCTTTCTTTCCTCTTCCCTCCAGCAATGGGAAGCATGCATTTTTCTTTGAGACCATTCACTATTCTTATTTTCTCCTCCTAGTCATTTTGAGGACCAACTTCCGAAATTTGAATTTATTTGCTTGTCTGTCTGTTATTTTCAGCTACTGTGGATGCTACCAGTGATACCAAGGGTAAGGAGGACTGAGGTGGGTCTGCCAGGAAGTTATTCAAGTCAGCTGTGGGCAAAGGTGGCACCAGATTTCTCCATCCTATGATTTGAGGAGTTGGGTCTCGGGGGAGCAGAGCTCAGGGTATCCTGCAGGTCCTGCATTTCCAGAAGGGGCTGGAAGGCCTTCATCCTACACTGGATCTGTCCTCTCGGAGTCCCTGGGATTCCCAGCCGACCCCTCCGCGGTCTCACTACCCTCACACCCACCCCCACACTTCCCAGTCCCCTCCCTACACCCCCAGGCCCACCTACCCCTGCCTGGACCATAGCAAGATCCCTCAGCTGAGGCATCAGGCGAATTTGTGGGAAAAAATGTTCCCATGTGTTTCTATGCAACAAAATCAAGTGTATGTGTAGGTGTTCTGTGTTTTTACAAACTCTCCTCCTTGGTTGTTATAAGATTAAACCAATTTTCTCCCTCAGTAAATGCTTCCCTTCAAAACCACTGGAAGCACATAATTCACCAGCCCATTTGCAGCTTCTATTTTCTTGGAGCTGAGAGGAAATCATGATTGTGGGGCCTGTTTCCTTCTAAGAAGCCAGGGTTGAGCAAGTGATGGACAAGAAGAAGTAATGTTTCAATGACATCTCTGATCAATGTTTCATTTATTTTGAAGTTCAAAAAAGATAGGTGAGCATCGTAAGTCCTTTGGGAAGGCAGGATAGTGGGTTTTGAGGTAAATTACTCTTTTATCCTCAGTAAATTTAATGGACACTTTCATTAAAACTACAGGGAATTTTAAGGTAGTTCTATTCCTATTTTAGAACTATAGCTGAGGCTTTTTTTTTTTCTTTTTTTAACGCCTGGATCATTTTTGCTGCTGAGAAATCTAAACATTTCAGATGTGGCACATTTTATTTTCCCTACCCATTTATGGGAAACTCACGTGCCCCACAGGACACAGAAACGTTACTTAAAATCACAACAGATTTCGAGGAAACACGTACGCCAGAGGAGAAAATTAAAAAGCTTGCCTGGCTGATGTCAGGGAGCGGGGGATACCAACTTGCATCTGTCCTTAAAAAAATAAATTCATGGGGCGCCTGGATGGCTCAGTCGGTTGAGCGTCTGCCTTCGGCTCAGGTCATGATCCCAGGGTCCTGGGATCGAGCCCCACGTCGGGCTCCTTGCTCAGCAGGGAGACTGCTTCTCCCTCTGCCTGCCATTCCCCCTGCTTGTGCTTGCTCTCTCTCTCTCTCTCTCTCTCTCTCTCTCTCTGGCTCTCTCTGTGTCAAATAAATAAATAAAATCTTTTTAAAAAAATGTAAAAAAATAAATAAATAAAATAAACTCACCTGCCACTGATCAGCGATGCCAGTTTGCTACCATGCTATTGAACAAGCATTCCTGCTGACTATAAACTGCTCCATTTGCGTGACTGTTTACATAATTACACAGTGAAACATTGCAATCTTTTGGATTTAATACATGTTTTAACAAGCCCTTCAACTACAGTGTAGGCTTCTATAATCAAATCAAGTCTTTTCAATTAAAACACAATTAGGAAAGGTGTCATGGTGTCACTGTTACACTTGGCTGCATGAGAAGATTCAAGAATCGCTTGGCTGGAAACCTGAGCTCACGCAACATGCCTGAGCTTAAATGCCATGTCAGGCTACGAGGGAGGGCACCCGGGGGCCTTGGGTCCTGTGTGAGACCCACAGACCATCCTCCTTGGGCCCTTTCTTTGTGAGGGACAAAAGGCTACAGATGGAAACCCCCAGTGGCCTGGAAAGGTTGAAGATATCTGTGGCTCTGAGCTTGACCCCAGGTGCCAGCAAGCATGTCACGGACCAGGAGTGGTGGGTGCAAGGTTACCAGTGAGATATCCACCTCGCCCTCACATTAGTTTGCAGCATATGGGATTCTAGAGGTAGAAACTCTTTCCAACATTGCCTAATTTCACTGCTTCATTTTAGACACATAGAATGGGTGGCTCGCAGAGGATATGTGAAATGAAGTAAAATGTGCACCCCCCCCCCCAAGGATCCCCAACCTAGGGATCATCATCTAGTAAGAGCAGACACGCAAAGGAGGGCTAGCTCACCCAGCTCAGGGACGCCTTCAGGAGAAATGGTTCAGTTCCTTCTCCCAGCTTAGTAACAAAAGTCAGATGTGGAAGGTTGGTGTAGTGGGTTGAATGGTAGCCTCCAAAAAAGACATGTCCGCATCAAATCCCTGAAACCAGTGACTGTTCCATTTGGGAAAAACGTCTCTGTAGATGTAATTAAGGATCTTGAGATAAGATCATACTGGATTATCTAGGTGGGTCCTACTAAATCTAATGGCAAGCGTCCTTATAAGAGGCACATAGCAGAGACACACAGAGAAGATGCTGTGAAGGTGGACGTAGAGATTATAGTGACGCAGATGTGAGCCGAGGAACGGCTGGAGCCACGGGAAGCCAGAACAGGCAAGGAAGGATTCTTCCCTAGAGGCCCCAGGGACATGGCAGCCCTGCCTCTGCCTTGATTTTGAACTTCTGGCCACAGAACTGTGAGAGAACAAATTTCTGGTGATTTAAGCAGCCCAGAACATGGGAATTTGTTACAGAAGCCACAGAAACCTAATACAGCTGGGAGAACGCAATGGCTGGCTCAAGGTCTCTGCCGAAGGACGCTGTTTGTTACACACTGAATGCTTGTGTCCCCTGAAAATCCCCATGTTGAAACCCTAATCCCCACTGTGAGGTATTGGGAGGTGGGGCTCTGGGGAGGGAATCAGGCTTGGATGAGGTCATGAGGGTGGAGCCCCCATCGTGGAACTGGTGCTCTTCCAAGACCACGAAGACGCCAGAGCTCTTCTTTCCACCACGTGAGGATGCATGAGAAGGCAGCAGTCAGCCACCCCAAAGAGGGCTCTCTCCAGAAGCTGGCCAGACTAGCACCCTGATTTCTGGACTTCCAGCCTCCAGTGCTGTGAGAAATAGGTTTCTGTTGCTGGTAAACCACCACTCAGTTTAAGACAGCTTGTTAGAGTCCAGGCTAAGTCAGAGGCTGACCAAACTTATACACCATCCAAGGGCTCCTTTGGCTTCTGGCTGGCTTAGCCGGTGCACAGACTGGAGGGAGCGAGGGGCACAAGAGAGGTAAGACAGGAACCTCTGGCTCCCTCCGTGGGGTCACTGTGAGCCGGCTGGGCCTCTCAGCCCCACGTTCACAGCTCCTCTCAGGGTGGCCCTCCCCAGAGGACCGTCTGCTTCTAGGTCCACGTACTGGCTCCCTCCCCACACCCCTAGAGATGTAGGGCCATACCAGCCCCACTGCCACTAGCCTCAGTCCTACCTCAACTCTGCAAACAGTCCCTTTAGCAAAACATCTTCCAGTTAATCAAGCTGAGCATGCCAGGCGTATGCTGCCAAGACCCTGAGTAGCATGGTCTGAAGCGGTGAGACTTCCATGTCCTCGGACGGCACATTTTCTCCTAGCGGGCCAGCGCCTTGTCACCATCTCTCGATGACACAGGGGTGGCGCACGTGGCCGTGCCGCTCTGCCCGAGAGGGAGGGGAGGCTCACAGAGGGGAGCTGAATTTTCAACGGCTGCAAGTTTGGAGCAGAGCAAGGGTCACAGTGCAGCCCGTGAGCCCCACTTCCAGCTCTTTGCTATACTAAGTCGTGGGTCTGGGGTGGCAGATCTCTGATCCTCAGGCTGCCGGTGCCTCTTGGGTCACGGCCACGCAGACACCACTCATCAGTCACGACACTCTTGCAGACTCACAACAGCCCTTGTCCTGGGATCTTTCCCAGCACAGCATTCTGGAAGGCCCTAAGACCTGTCAGAATTGGTGGGCAAGTGTGCCCTTCCTGCTACAGTCTAACAGGTATATCTCTGGCCTTGGGGGCTGGGAAGGAGGGGAACAGCCAGGAAATTAAAGAGGATTTTTAGGAAGTTTCGACGCAAGCCAGGCCATGTAACCTCCCCCTCTGCTGATCACCCTTAGACACCTTGCATAAAAACTCACATAACCGTGATCCTTTTGAGGTCTGACGTAGGGTGTTTTGTGATGTAACATGGTGGCAGGCTGACTTCCATATTGAGTATGGTCAGGACCCTATGAGCACAATAGAGGCACTAGCAAGTCCTTTGGTCAAGAGACCTGGGGGGCTTCATCACAGCATTGCCCGAAAACTGCCTATTTCCAGAAGCTCTTTTTGCACCGTTCAACTGACCAATGTCCAGCAGACATCCTGTTCCACAGAATATGTTCCGGTGTAATTATGACAAGATCCACAATTATCCTGCCCTCTTGCTCTATTTTAATCATGGTTTCCAAGTGCCTCCTTTGGAGGACTGATGGGCTTTCAAGTCCAGGTGGTCCTTGACTTTCATACATTCAAGCAGCTCACCCTCCTGTGCAACATTGACTTACAGATCCCCTCCCCCACCTGCTGCTGTCCTGCTCAGACTTCCCGGCAGCAGCAAAGGTCTAGGGCGCGGTGGCGCCACCCACCAGGCAACAGTTGAGTGGGGTTCCCCCATCAGAGAGGTGAGGCAGGTCAAGAGGGACAGTTAATTTGAGGGAGAAGAAACCAACACAAACCACCACTGGGGCTATTCCCAATTGTAACTCTCTGCCAACGGGGTTCCATTTCGCCCCTTCGCACAGAGGGAGGCACCTCGCCTCCTCATTATGGGAAAGCTCTGGAGTCAGGCACCCCTGGATTCAAAGCCAGACCCACACCTTTCTAGCTTGAGTTTGGTCAACTTTCTAAATTTCCTAAGGCTCCGATTCCTCATTTATAAAAACTGAGACAAAATTAGTCTTTGTGCTCTCGGGGTGGAGAGGAGGATTAAATGGAAGAGTCCAGTGAAAGGAAAAGCCCACTGCCTGGCTCCCATAAGTGCCCACGACGATGATGAGGAGGATGTTTCTAGCAGCACACTTCAGCCACACTGGGGCTGCCTGCAGAACTTCTGGGATGCCGGGAGTCCTGGTTCGCTTCCTTGCTGCGCCCAGGCTTGGAACCGCTCTTTGCTCTCTGGCGCCTCTCCAGGCTGCCCCTGCCACTGCGTCTGCTCCAGAGGGGCCCTCCAGGTTGAAAAGGGCGCAGTAAAGAGCCCTGTAGACACTCTCCCAGACTGATGCTTCTCTTGGGCACAAACAGAACTGGGAGAACACGGAAAGGGGAGCTTCAGAGGAGACGGCGGGCAGCCCCCTACACCCATCACAGCAGGACCCTTACAGTCTAACTGCAGAGGGTCCCTGGGTAGGGATGCAGGTGGTTGGTGGAAGGCTGTGTGGACGAAAGAAGCAACCCCAAGACCACTGAATGTGAATTCCAAGCCACGCTTAACAAACAAACCCTCCCGCCAGGTGAAGGCAGATAGATCTCCAGGCCACGAGGTGTGTCCGGGGCGTCACAAGGGGTTTCTTCTTTTGTTTTGTCCACCCCCCCCACCCCCCCGCTTTGGACTCTCACTTCCCTTATTAATTGTGATTCTCTAGCTTTACCCTCTGAGGTGGAGATTAAATGCTGAGCTGGCAGGAAGTGCTCTTGAAACCTGCAAGCGCTGCATTTGCAAGCCTTGTTCCCAGGGACCTGCTCGGCCCTTCGCCCAGGTCCGGGGCACTTCCATTCAACTGACCTTTTGCCATCACAGACATTATCAACCCTATCCATAGGTGCTAATCCCTCCTGACTGGAAGAGGATTTTTGTCCCTTTCCTTGCCTTCCACCACCTCCCTCCCTTTTTATGCTTGAAGGTAAAGTTATGTTTCAAAATATCTTTTGTATCTAAATATACTGTTTTTAGGGGCGCCTGGGTGGCTCTTGTCAGTTAAGCGTCTGCCTTTGGCTCAGGCCACGATCTCAGGGTCCTGGGATCAAGCCCCACATTGGGCTCCCTGCTCAGAGGGGGTCTGTTTCTCCCTCTCCTTCTATCCCTCCCCACTGCTCGTGCTCGCTCACTCTCTCAAATAAATAGTCTTTTAAAAATAAATAAATATACTGTTTTTATAAGCACAGCACTTTCATGTTCATTTATTCAATTTGGAAAAATTGAAAACGAGTGCCTCATGGGACCTGCAGATAGTCAAATCCAGTAGTTCCCGAAGTGTGGCTCCCTGGCCAGCAACATCAACATTACCTGGGAACTCATTAGCAACGCAAAATTTCTGGCCCCACACCAGACTTATGGAGGCTCTGGGGGTGAGGCCAACAATCTGTTTTTATAGGCCTTCCAGATGATTCTGATGCATGTTCAAGTTTGAGAACCATCAAATTTCCTGTACAGCTGTTCCCCATCTAACAGATTAGAAAAGTGAGACCCACAGTAATTTGGTCAAGGTCATTCACTCATTCATTCCACAAATACTCAACACTGTGCTAGGGGATTAGGGACATATTAATGGAAAAGACAAATACGGCCTTGCCTCCATGGAACTTACTTTCTACACAGGAAAAACAAAGAGGATAATCGCAGACTGAAGTTAGTGCCATGAGGGAAACAAACATGAAGATAGGACTGAAATGAACTGGGGATGAGCTGCCTGGGATGAGGTGGTCAGGGAAGGCTTCCAGGAGGAGGTGACGTTTCAGCTGGATCTAAAGGATGAACAGGAGTTGGCCATATGAACAAGAGAAGGCAGAGGCCACAACTTAGGCAAAAATGCTTTGGAGCGAGAAAGCACTTGGCCTCTTCCAGAAACAGAAACACTGGTATGGCTACAGCTTGGTGAGTGAGGAGAGTGGCTGAAGCAGAGAGAGAAAATGAGAGAGAGATGGAAGAGTGAAAGAGAGAAAGAAGACAGACAGAAAGGGAGGCTGAGGCAACGCGGGCCTCAGAGGGTCTACACCCGCTTCCCCTAAGACTCAGGCCAGGACTCCTGGCCCTCAGGTCACCTCTGAAGGGCTCCTTCCGCTACCTGCACCCCTGCTCCAACTGCCAGAGGGGCCACATGCCGGAATCACCGCGCCCAGCCTCCGCGTGGATCCTCCAGGCCTAGGAAACCCTTGTCCTCCCTCATACCTGAAGCAAGGTAGCTTGTCCAGCCCTGGAAAGTTCTAACAGGTCTTTCGTTATACTGAGTCCAATTCTGATTCCCCTTTCCTTCGGGTACTGAAAGAAGTGGTCAGCCTGCCCTCCCGATCCCTCCTCGTCTCTTCGTCCAGACCGTACATCTTCGCATCCATTACGAGGCAGTGTGGCAGCTCTGGGATCAAATCGCCTGCACGCAGGTCTGGTTCTGCCACTGACGCATGACCTCTGGGCCTCAGTTTCTTCCTATGTAGGCAGAGCAGTAACAACCCCTACTGAGGAGGTTTGCTGTAATGTTTAAGAGGCGTAACGCTCATGAAAAGATTCTGCAGGCGTTCCGGGAGGGCTAGCCACCACTGGAGCTCCTCGTGGGGCCTGCCTTCCATCCACCGTACCACCCTGTCATCCCTCTCTAGATGGCGCCATCCATGAGTCGTCACCCCACACGGCCAGGCCAGAATGCAGTGGGCCTATTCCTCCCAATCCGGCATTTGCCTTCTGGAATGAAAGCAGAGTCTGGTGGGAGAGAGAGCGGGCCGGTCACGATGGTGATGGGACAAGTGGCCCTTTGCCCTTAGGTCCTGCACCTGTGATATAAACACAGTGTGTGTTTGCCCCCAGCCTTAGGAAGAGAACATGACGCTCACAGTGTCAGGAGAACGATGCATCGAGAAGGGAGCAGCCTCCGCTTCTGTGTGGGAGGGGGTGGCTGGCAGCAGACCACCTCTCCCACGGACAGCAGCACGGAAGACGAGGCCACAGCTGAACCCGCTGCATGAGGGCACGACGGAGGTGCGGAGCCACCTGGGACTGGAGGGCAGCGGCTTATGCAGTCTGCTTTTGAACCTGAGTACGTGGATTCCTACCCTATTTTTTTAAATTACGTTCAGTTAGCCAACATTATCCGATTTTTTTTATTGGCAGTTTCAACTCCTTTCAGACTTTGGAGATGGCTGTGAACCTGGCAGCCGGTGAATCAGCCACCCTCTCCCAACCTGGATCACCTGTAAATCCAGCCGGGGGGGTGCACTTCCTCTGCTTCAGATCCAAAATGCAAAAATAAAACAAAAAAGCAAGCAAAAAATAACCCAGGGAAGGGACTGGGAGATTGGCCTCATTTTACACGAATGGAGCGGAAGGTCCAAAGTAACGCAGACAGGGTAGGACTCTGCCATTCCCCCTTGGACTCACCCCAGGCGATGCCCACAATTGCCAGCTGCAAACCCTAACTTTCCGGTATGTTCTGCTTGCTGCTTGTCATCTCCTGTGGACGATGCTCAAACCCAGAAAGCTTGCTGCTGGAAGGACTGCATTCCTAAGCAGCCCATCTATCGGACAAAATAGTTACCTCGAAGGATTCGTGTTTCTGCTCTGGCTCTCTGCTCCCACAGCCCCAAGATGAGGGAGTTGTGCCATTTATGTTAACAAACATCTATTGAGCACTTACTGTGTACCAGACACTGAACTCTTCACATGTATCAATCTCCTAAAGATCCTCTCTGGTATATATTTAGCATTTCTTCATCTCATGAAGAGGAAAACTGAGCTTTGAGAAGAGGTCACTTGTGGAGTTCGTGAGGGGCATATCCAGAACCTGACTGCCATCTGACCGCATGGCCCTCACGCTTAACACCACTGGTTTTCCCTTGTCTGAAGCCGTGGGCAGCTCCAAGCATCTTCGCTCTCTGAAACATCTGTTAACATCTGGCCCCTGACAGAAGAATGGGTGACTGACTTTACAAATCCCCCACATCAGTGTAAGAATGTTGGCCACATGTCAGGACAAAAGATGCTCCAAATGACAGTCTGATCCACGCACTCTTGACCTTTCTCAGGATGGAGCCTGCCTTCACAGCGCCCAAGTCATTTCACCAAAGGAGCCAGAGGATGATGTGCTTCATGTTTCAGGCCCCTGACTTAGTAGCACACGGCTGATGTGACATGAAGTGACTGGAGGCGTAAGAGGTGCCATCTTGCTGGCATGTGACAGCTCTGAAGTCTAATTCAAATGGCCCGTGTGGCCGTGGGCTCCAGGACAATCAGCTGCTCACTGTAGTCATGTTTTTTAAATGGAGTTTTTCCTTCTTTTCAGGGTGATAAAAGTCTTTCTAATGAGAAATGCCAAGTTTAAGGTCGCCTCAAATCCTCAACAGAGTTTTTGGAACATGGCTTTAAAGATTCCTTTTGATGCTGAAAGTTATAAAATGCTTCCAACCACCCATCTGCTCAGCTATTTTACTGTGACTAAGTTTATTTTCCTAATGGGAAAGCAATCCTTGGGCTGTTTTAAAATAATTCCCAAATTGGTCAACGAGGGAGAAAAACCCAGTCACCTAAAGAAAACAGACTGAAATATTATTTCAGCCATTCAAGTGATGACAGGGATGTTTCACATCTTTCCTCCCTTCCATCAACTATACAGTTGAATGCTGAAAATGAGATCTATAGTTTGCCAGAATCATCTGGATTGCTAAATCTAAACTGGAGTCTGGAGTCTGGCAGGATTAAATAATTATTGGAGGCTATTCTTTCCCCCATTCCCCATTCAGATTTTTTTTTTTTAAAGATTTTATTTATTTATTTGACAGAGAGAGAGAGATAGCGAGAGCAGGAACACAAGCAGGGGGAGTGGGAGAGGGAGAAGCAGACTCCCCGCTGAGCAGGGAGCCTGATGCGGGGCTCGATCCCAGGACCCTGGGATCATGACCTGAGCCGAAGGCAGACGCTTAACGACTGAGCCACCCAGGCG
>NC_138374.1:12689583-12724943 GCF_054177405.1 Leptonychotes weddellii | reverse complement strand
TTTTTTTTAAAGATTTTATTTATTTATTTGACAGAGAGAGAGAGATAGCGAGAGCAGGAACACAAGCAGGGGGAGTGGGAGAGGGAGAAGCAGACTCCCCGCTGAGCAGGGAGCCTGATGCGGGGCTCGATCCCAGGACCCTGGGATCATGACCTGAGCCGAAGGCAGACGCTTAACGACTGAGCCACCCAGGCGCCCCATCAGATTTTTTTTTTTAATTAACAAATGGAGAAACCCTATCTGCCATCTTTGCCTAGGGATCTGGAATTGGCACTTCCACTGTTGGTGGCTTGTGATTTTCCCCAGCTCTCTAGAAGCTTCTGAGATCTATTTTTTCCTAACAGAGGCTTTGTCTGTAGTGAATGAACCCTGATGACAAAGATGGCTTGCTTAAAACAATGAGTTATAGAGACAATAGGAAAGAAGGTGCTGGCTTAGTGGGCTCGGCACTAACCCCCCAACACAGCCATCTGTGGTAATCTTAGCTGAGCCACTCCTGATGCTGTCAAGTTCACTCCTTCCACAGCTCTGGCAGAGGAAATCCAGGGCAGGCCATGGCACCCTCCCTCTAAATGTAATATTCTGTTTAAGGTCTCCCTGCGCTCCACCACTCATGTATGTCAGGCTGCCAACAGCATGAAGAGAAGGGGAGAATCGAGGCCATTGTTTAAATATTTCAGGCTCGCTTTCCCTATGTCCCTCCCAGCTCCAAATACTTCTGCTTCAAAAATGTGGGTCATTCAAGATAATCTGCAGAATACGAAGAGGGTGTGAGATCATCTCGCTGCTCTCCGAGCGGGGATGGCTTTGGTGGCCTGGGTCAGACACCTGGCAGCCCTCCCGGATGTCACCCAGCAGCCAATCAGGCACTGGTTCCTGCTGACCCGGCCTCCACAATGACACTGGTCTCCAGCTCCCTCGTCCTCTGCAGCGGCTCTGCGGGGCCAGGCCCTCATGGGCTCCCACCTGGGCTGCTACGTCAGCCCCATCGGGTCTCCATGCACCCACCCCGTCTCACCCCTGCCACACACTGCCACTGGGTTTCTCCAAGTAGGAACAAACCTGATCACATCGGTCCTCTCCCTAAGAGCTTGGGTGGTTCTCCCTAAGCCACAGAATAAAGTCTGAACTCCTTGCCCTGGCATAAGAGCTCCATCCCGCGGAGAACCCACGAGCCTTCCTGTCCCTCTTGGCCCCTTGAAGGTTCTGCCTCAGCCCAGCGAGTCCCACCCCTCAGGGGAAGCCCCCATCACCCACGCACTTTCTCCATTCTGCTCGGTGGCTTGACGCCAAGCGTAAAAGCAGTGACATTGGGAAGGAGGACACAGACACATCTCCACACACTGCCCCCACCAAAGCCAGTGCCACAGCGTGTCCCCACAACCCATGGACAGAATGGCCTGATGTCCCCGAGGGAAAATGCACCTGTCAGAGATGAGAAGTGTTAGAACGAGGGACATGGCAGCACGTGATCCACAAACCTTGGGTCTGTACAATCAGTGAGTGTGAAGAGCAAAATTTGTCTTGATGAGATAGAAATTTAAAACAAAGGAAAATAACAAATGCTTCATGGTGGACAGACATCCCCCCATCACACCCTAGTGTGCCCCCTGGAGTGGCCATCGGCAGTCACACCTGCTGGCAGCCCCCCCGGGGTGCACATTGCCGGGTCTGTTAACCCTGAACCAGCCCTCACTGCCCACTGGCCCTTGCTTCCTGTCTCTGGGCCTCTCTGGTGCTCACAGCTGACTGGGTACTTTGGCTCCATTCTCTCTGGGAAAGACCTACAGAAAGGGCCCCCCTGACCTGGGGACCCCTGACTTTTTCTCTTCCTCACAGACAGCCCCACCTGGGGCAGCCTGGGCCCTGTGTCTATATTCCACCCACAGGGGTTATCTACTGGTTCCAAACTCACATTTTTCCAGCTCCCAAATTCTGCTTTTGCCATCCTTTCTGCCCCAAATGCCCATAAACCACCCTGCAACCTCCTATGCCCCTCTTATCTATATGGTTCCACTTCTTAGATTTCCTGGATCCACCCACTCCTCACTCCAACAAACAGGAAAGAAGTGATCCCCATTGTGCATTACCTAGGATGGGTAGGAGCTGTCTAGAGAACAGTGACAATAGGGGGATGTCATTATATTAAATAATATGTGAACTGGAAATGTACCTAACGAGGAGATCTGTATGTGATCCTATGTGTTTAGGAATAATTTATGTTTTTAATGGTAGAGATAGGTTGTAATGAATCAGCTGCATTAGAATTAGACAAATATATCTTAATCAACAAAATACAGAAAAACCAAGGAAAAACAATACATTTTCTGCATTTTGACAAACATCTTGGTCAGCGGGACACTGGTTGACACAGGAATACCAAAGAGGAGGAGACTCATTTTGCCATTTTAGGGACCACAATAGAGGTGGGAGGTGGATTTGGGGATTTGTGCAGAGAACAGTCACTGTGATCACCTGAGGGGGATGCAGGTCGCATCCAGCCTACGCGAGGACTCGGGAGTGGCGCCTGCCTGTTGTTTCTGCCATGGATGTGGCCACAAAGATTGCAAATACATGTCAGCCCTCAGTCCTCATCAGACATGACCCATCCGCACCATTCAACAGAGCAGACCACCCCCTCTTCCTAGAAATATCTTCTTCATTTGACTTGCAGGACACCTGGTTTCCCTCCTCCATCGATGGAGCAGCACCTCAGACTTGTTCACTGGTTGGTTCTCTCCATGAGCTTTAAATGTGGGCATGGCCCAGGCTCAAGTCCACAGACGTCTCTTTTCCATAAATGCTCTGTCCTTGGGGGATCTCTTGTGGTAACGACTCCCACGCAGACATTTCTAGCCTGAGCTCATCTACCTCCATCTGCATGTCTCATGGGTAACTCTAGTCAACAGGCCCCAAACCTCATCTCCTCCCAGAGTCTGCCCTTCGCCAGCCGTCTGCACCTCAGGAACTGGCGACTCCATCCTTCCATGTGCTCAGACCAAACGTGCCAGCATTGTTCTTGCCTTCCCTTTGCCACACCCCCACATCCAGTCACCAGAAATCCTGGGGCCTCCCCTCCAGCCTCTGTCTGCGTCTCCCCACTGCCCCCGCTGTCACCCTAAGCTGAAAATTGGCACTGTCTCTGTTATCTTGCAATAGTTCCCTAACAGGCCTCCCTGCCTCTCCTCTGCCCACCCCAGTCCCCACCAAAGTGTCCTCAGAACATGGCCTCTGGGATCCTTCAAACATGTAAGTCAGATCATGCCACCCCTTCACTCAAGCCCCTGGCTTCCCATCTCACAAGAGAAGCTGGCTATCCTGCAAGGCTCCACCTGGCCTCATCCCCCAGCTATGTGGCCTCCTTGCTGGACCTCCAACACACAGGCAACTCCTACCTCAGGACTTCTGCACTAGCTGTTCTTCTGCCCAGGATGCTCCTCCCTCCCATACCCCCATGGCTTGATCCCACACCCTCTTCAGTGTCAAATGTCACCTTCTCAGTGAGGCCTCCCTGGACTTCTTACTTTAAATTCTAACCCCATGTCCACCCCAACCTTCCCTCTCCCCCATTCAGCTTTAGTCCTTCTCTAGAACATCTGACATAGCCGTTAAGATTTGTGTATACCCACACAGACACACAAACACACTCTAGAGTGTAAGCTCCATGAGGACAAGAATTTTTATGTTTCATTCACGGCTGTATCCTAATGTCTAGAACAGCACTTGTCACAGAATAGACGACAGATAAACATTTGTTGACTGGTTTGTGGTCCCATATGGATTCACCTGAGTCATTTGCCAACTCAAATGCATGGGAAGAAGCCCTGGGCCCCAGGGGACAGGATGGCAAGTCAGTATCACAGGACCCACTGTGGGCACTTGCAGTGCTGGACTCACCTGTAAACCTTCACTGTGCCTCTCACATCTCAGGATCCTCAGAGCCTACCGTGGGGCCTAAAACAAGGTGAGTGGATAGATGCTTGTTGAACTAATGAAATCCAGATAATTCAGGCCAAAGAGGAACCTGAATTAAATGAGATAATATGATACCACAGATGTGGTTCAAAAGACTCCTTTTCATGCTCTGCTCACCCTCCGGTGGTTGCTGAGGCAACCACATCACTTCTGGGTAACAGTATTTCACTTCGGGCCCAGGAAGTTGAACTCCTGAGTTTACCTGAGGACGTGGAGTTTCTGAGTAGCTTCCCACATTCACACTTGCTCCCGTCATTGTCCACATAGGAACTTTTCTCCACTGTGTGTGGAGGGGGTACAGAATAGGTCATCATAAGCATGGGTTATAGACTTCCCTCCACACTTACCAGCCTTATACATGACTTTAACCCATGTGATCCTGTTTCTTCATCTGACGTTAATTCTCTTATCATAAGAGGATAACTGGCAAGTGAGTTTGGTGTGCCAGATTCAGAAGTCACTTGTTAAAGGAGATTTATGGTTTGCTAACATATAGAAGGCAGGAATTACCGGGACCCACTGCAAGTTCACAGAGAAAAAGCTCTGTCAGTTAAATCTTGTTTCTTTCTTTGACAGGATTACCAGACTGGTAGAGATGAAGTAGACCAAGGATTTAGGAATTCAGTAGGGCATTTGATAAATTCAGTGGGGTTACCATATGGACTGGATGCAAGGACTACTGAATTGGGTACAAGGACCATTGGTTGAATACTGTTATCGGGGGGCTGAAATCCAGTGATCTCAGAGGGAGGTTCTGAACTCAGATCTCAAAGCCTCTGTCCTTGGCAAAGTCCTGCTGAACATTTTTATCACTGGCTTGAATGAAAACTTTAAAAAGGATATGTTCACTACATTTGGGGATAAGCTAAAGGACAAAGATATCATGACCAGGGTCAGAATTAGTGTCCAAGTCAATCTCTTAGACTACAGACAATGGGTTGAATCTAAAAATATGAAATGGAAAAGCCAGTGTGCTACCTTTGGCTCCTTAGGGCTACCTGTCCAGGTGCACAGTGAGGGAAACATGGCACAGCAGCAGAAGACTTGAAAAAGTATGATGGGATTCTGTTGACGTGAGTCAAAAGTGTGATGTTGTTACGCAGACCACCCCACCCCACCTCAGACCCTCCCACAAAAAGCTAACTTTGTCTTGGGTTATACTCATGGAATTGTACCCACAAGTGTGAGGTGCATCCCACTGTGCACA
Organism: Leptonychotes weddellii; assembly: GCF_054177405.1. Classification (NCBI taxonomy): domain Eukaryota; kingdom Metazoa; phylum Chordata; class Mammalia; order Carnivora; family Phocidae; genus Leptonychotes; species Leptonychotes weddellii. The sequence continues at coordinate 12,719,761 of NC_138374.1, read as the reverse complement.
TTCCAGTGGTTGTAAGGACTACATTTTAAAAGGGATTCAAAATGAACAATCCAAAAATGAAATTAAGAAGACAATTACATCTACAATACCATAAAAAGCAACAAAATATTTAGGAATAAACTTAACAGAACAAGTGTAAAACTTATACTCTGAAAACAAAAACACTGTTGAAAGAAATTAAAGAAGACCTAAGTAAATGGGAAGACATCCTATGTACATGGATCAGAAGACTTACTATTGTTGGCATGGCAAACATGCCAAAACTCCCCAAATTGATCTACATTTGAGCACAATCTATAAAAATCCCAACTGGCTTCTTTATAGAAATTGACAAGCTGATCCTAAATTCATATGGAAATGCAAGGGATCCAGAATGGCCAAAACAATCTTGACAAATAAAAATAAGGTTGGAACACTCATACTCTGTAATTCCAAAATTTACTACAGAGCTTCAATAATTAAGACAGTGTGGTACTGGATAAGGACAGACAGATTGATCAAGGGAACAGACCTGAAAGTCCAGAAATACACCCTCACATTTATAATCAACTGATTTTTGACAAGGATGCTAAGATGATTTAGTGGGAGAAAGGAATCATATTTTTAATAAATGGTGCTAGGACAACTAGATATCATACAAAACAGTGAGCCGACCTCTTCATCACACCATATTCAAAACTGGATTCAAAATAGAAGAAAGACCTAAATGAAGAGCTAAAACTATGAGACTCTTATTAAAAGAAAAGAAGAAAAAATAGACATAAATCTCTGTGACCCTAGACTAGGTTTCTTAAGATACGACACCAAAAGAATAAGCAAAAAAGAAAAAAACAGATAAATTTGGCTTAATCAAAATTCAAAACTTCTGTGCTTCAAAGGACACTATCAAAGAAGTGAAAAGACAATATATAGAATGGGAGAGAAATATTTGAAAATCATGTATCTGATGAGGGAGTATGCGTATCTAGAATATGTATCTAGAATATATAAAGAACTCTTATAAGCAAATAATAAAAAGATACAACTCAATTTAAAAATTAGCAAAGGATCTGAGTAGACATTTCTCCAAAGACGATACAGAAATGGCCAACAGGCCAACATCTACCGGCATCAGTGAAAAGCAAATCAAAACACAATGATATACCCTTTCACACCCATGAGGATGACTCTAATCAAAAAGACAGATAATACCCTAAGATGAAGCAATTGCACTACTAGTTATTTACCCAAAGGATACAAAAATACTAATTCAAAGGGGCACATGCACCCCAATGTTTACTGCAACATTACCTACAATAGCCAAATTATGGAAACAGCCCAAGTATCCATCAACTGATAAATGGATAAAGCAGATGTGAGATTGAGATATGTGTGTGTGTATATATATATATATATATATATGCACACACACATACACACACACACACGTGTATATATATTCAATGGAATATTACTTAGCCATAAAAAAGAGTGAAATCTTGCCATTTGCACTGACATGGATGGAGCTAGAGAGTATTACGCTAACTGATATAAGTCAGTCAGAGAAAGACAGATACCATATGATTTCACTCATATGTGGAATTTAAGAAACAAAACAAATGAACAAAGGGGAAAAAAGAGAGAGGCAAACCAAGAAACAGACTCTTAGCTATAGAGAAAAAATTGGTGGTAACCAGAGGAGAGTTGGGTGGGTGGGGGATGAGTTAAATAGGTGATGGGTCAGGGGCGCCTGGGTGGCTCAGTTGGTTAAGCATCAGACTCTTGATTTTGGCTCAGGTCATGATCTCAGGGTCGTGAGAGCGAGCCCCGTGTCAGGCTCCCCACTGGGCATAGAGCCTGCTTAAGAGTCTCTCTCTCTCCCTCTGCCCCTCACTGCCCCACTCACACTCTCTCTCGCTCTCTTTCTCTCTCTCTCATAAATAAATAGGTGATGGGGATTAAGGAGGACACTTGTGATGGGCACTGGGTATTGTATGGAAGTGTTAATCCACTATATCATACACCTGAAACTAATATGATGCTGTAAGTTAACTAACTGGAATTTGAATAAAAACTTTAAAAAACCCCACAGATAATAATAAGTGTTGGTGAGGATGTGGAAAAATCCGACCCCTCACATGCTGCTAGATGGAATGTAAAATGGTGCAGCCACTTTGGAAAACAGTCTGGAAGTTCCTCAAAAAGTGAGGCACAGAGTTACCACACGACCCAGCAATTCCGCTCCTAGGTATGTACTCAAGAGAAGTGAAAACTTGCATCCACACCACAACGTGTACAGCATTATTCCTAAGAGCCAGTAAGTGGAAACAACCACAATGTCCATCACCTGACTAATGAATAAACACAATGTGGTATCTCCACACACTGGAATATTATTCAGCAATGAAGTACTGATACAGGCTACAACAGGGACCAACCTTAAAACCACTGCCCAGGATGGAAGAAGTCATTACAAGAGACCACAGGCCCCGTACAATGGCATTTACATGAAATGCCCATAATAGGCAACTCCATAGTGAGGAAAAGCAATGAGTAGTTTCTGAGGGCTGGGGTTTTGGGGGAAACTGCAGAGTGAGTGCTAATGGGTACAGGGTTTTCTTTTGGGGTGATGAAAGATTGATTCGTGATGGCTGTACAACTCTGTGATACACTAAGAATCATTGGATTATACACTTTAAATGAGTGAAATGCATGGTATGTGAATTATAGCTCAAAAACATCATCATAAGAAGAGGGGGCACCAACAAACTGGGTCTCAGAATGACAAAAGGCTATAAAATCACATCCTAGGAGAAAAAGCTAAAGAGACTGGAAGTAAAACAGAAAGACACTGGGGAAGAAGCCATCTTCAAATATTTGAAAGGCTCGCCCATGGAAAGGGACTTAGATGACCATGTGGCCTTGAAGCAGACTCCGCTCCTCCACCTGGACAGCTCACCCCCTGCCCACACCCCGTAACTTCCACACACCTTTCACATCTCAGCTTAACTGTTATGCCCAGGGACACTGTTTGGGACTCCTTCCCCCCATCTTTGCTGAGCACCCTCCTAGAATCAGAGCACTCCTATGTGATGACCTATTTATTTCGTCTTTGGGTTATGGTCTGAGGACCTCCCTAAATTACTAGCTCCATGAAGGGACCCTGTTGGCTTCCATGCACTTTTGTCTCCCTGGAATGTGCCAAGGTTCCCGGTATATAGGAGGTGGTTAAGAAGTATTGGTTGAATGAAAAGATGAATAAATCCTAACTATTAGAAATTACAAACAGATAGTGTAGGGAAGAACTTTCTGTAATCAGAGCTGCCAACAGGTGCGATGAGCTGTCCTGAGTACCCTTGCACCTCCCTCCATTTGGAACTGTTCAAGCATATGGGGGCAAAGGTGTCATTGCTCCATGACACCTCTGTGTCATGATTAAAGCACCAAAGAGATGGTCATATGGGGTTTCTTTCCCTTCTGTTTTAAAATCTCAGAAAGAGTTCATGTACTCCAGAAAAATCCTAAAAGGCAGGTAAGAAAAGTAAGTAAATCAAATCACCCATAATCTCCCTACCAAGTTATGGTTGCAGTTAATACAGTACAGTTGACCCTTGTACAACACAGGAGTTAGGGGTGCTGACTCCCTGCACAGCGGAAAAATCCCCATACAACTCCTGACTCTCCCAAAACTTGACTACTAAGAGCCTATTGCCGACCAGAAGCCTTAGCAATAACATAAACAGTCAATTAACACATATTTTATATGTTATAGGTATTATAAACTATATTCTTACCATAAAATAAGCTAGAAAAAATGTCACCAAGAAAATCATAAGGGAAAACACATTTACGGTACTATACTACATGTCTCAAAAATAAATCTGCCTATAAGTAGACCTGCAGAGTTCAAACCCAGGCGGTTCAAGGGTCCACTGTATATCCTTCTGGACTTCGGCTGTGTAGCATTTCATTGTACAGACAAATACTACTTCAATTAGTATGGGATCATGTCAGTCTTTGGACATTCCGCAATGTTTAATCATAGTTCCTAGCTCAAATTTATCGGATGTTTAATTAGTGCCGGGCCCTGTGCTAAACATTTCATATGCATTAGATAACCCAATGAGGTGGATACTTACTAATATGCACATTTCATATTAGAAACACGGAAACTGGGGTTTAGAGAAATCACCTAACTCTGTCATGATCATAGACTGGAGAATGGCAGAGCGAGATTCAGATGCCAATGACCGCAGCGAAAACTCGCATCCAGTATTCCATACAATACCCGGCAGAGCGAGATTCAGATGCCAATAATCCGACCTCAGACTCTAGAGAGGGTCCCACTTGTGTTTGCTGAATGAATCACCAAGTGAATACACGAGCGAGTGAATGTGAGCTCAACTCCCCACACCAGGCAGAATTAAGCTTTTCTTAACCAGCAGGTTGGTGCCTACCTTACAAATGCTCTAAATCTTGTATCCCTCGTGTCTTCTTGGGTTACTCTATCTTAAGGCTAGAAATGGAGCTCCCCACCAGCTCCCCACCAGCTCCCCACCAGCTAGTGGAGACTCTTCCTCCGGGGGAGCCTCCAGCACCTTCTTGGGTGAACCTCTCTCTGCACGGTCTCCGTGGTCCAGGCTTAGTCACCTGCAGAGCCCGCGCTGGGCCACTTCCGGCCGCGCTGGGCCACTTCCGGCCACCCGCCCCCCAATCCGCGCCGAAGCGGAGGGCCCCCGCGGCCGCTCGTCCGCTTCAAAGATGAGGCGCCACGTCCCGCTGGTACAGGCGCCGCCCGTGCTGGTGCCACCGCCACCGCCAGTGCTGGTGCCACCACCACGGTGCAAGTGCCACCAGCTCTGCCAGCGCCGGGCTCACCGCCTCTGCTGCCGCTGCCGCCGCGTCACCGAAGCTGGGGGGGCGGGGAGGGGCAGGCATGGGGGCTGGGAGCTTTCTGTCCCTGTGGACAGATGAGGGACGGCCCGAGAGACATCGGGAAGCCTGCGGAGTCACGCTCTCCTCCAAATGAAGCTTTGCCAGGGACTGTGTGTCGGGCTCTCCTGCAAGAGGGCTTCTTGGCTCGTGCAAACAGAGTTCTAGAAAGCCCAACCCACCTTCCCCGGAGGCGCCTCTAAATACGGGGGACGGGGTGGGGGTGGGGTGGGGGTGGGGTGGGGCCCCGCAGCGCAGCCCCAGCTGGGACCCGCCTCCCAACAGCCAACGCCAACGCCCGCCTGCTTGCAGCCCACCCGCACTTCTGTCCCTGTCCCACCGCTGTGGAGACACGGGGGTGGCCTCCCTTTTACCGCGCCACGAGCCCTCACCGCGCGCACCCGTGGACTCACCTTCTGACTCGGCCCTATTTTCCCCTCAGTCCTGTTTCTCAAATACACCATCCTTATCATTTCACCACAGGAGTGTCTCCAGGGCCCTCTCGGAATAAGGCGGGAAGTTAGAGAAGTAGGGGGAGTTACCAGGACGCGTCGATGAGAACGTGTAGACGCGCATTTTGAAGAGGGGAAGCCCGTTTCCAACGCTGGTGTGTTTCGTTGGGATTTTTTGGGGTTTTGTTTTTGTTTTTGTTTTGTTTTTTGTGAAGACCTGAAACGAGCAGAAATTCTTGGCCAAGTGACTTGGGAGTTCCAGGTGAAAAGCAGGCCTCTCTCGGGAAGCTTTGTGAACGTGAATTACAGAATTAGAGACGGTTCGCTCCTGGCTTTTTGTGGACGGACATTAAGAACACTGTCTGGCACGGCTCATCCCGGGCAAGGTCGGCATTAGGGGCCTCCACCCTTCCTGACCCTCCAGTCTTCAGCCCAGAACTCCTTCCTTAAAGAGCACCCAGACTCTCACGCCACCCGCGGGTCCGCCGTACCAGACCAATTCAAGTTACGGTTTGAACGCTGTCTCTCCATGCTTCCCAGCCAGAAGAGTCACAGAACCCCAAAGGCAGGGCCATCTGCATAACTTATGCGACCCAGTACACAATGAAAATGCAGGATCCCTCATTCGAATTATTAAGAATTTCCCGACAGCAACATCAGAGCATTAAAACAAGCACAGGGCCCCCCGCAACTACAGGGGTCCCCTGTCCAAGCTGGCCCTGCCTGCCCAAAGGAACGTAATGATACACCAAGGACACTCAGGCATAGTTTAGAAAAGTTATTTTTACATATAACCGCAAAGCCCTATTTTTTTAATGGAAAAACACTAAAGATTGACAGATATTTTTAAAAATTTTAAAAACTTCAGACACGCCATTCTTGCCAAAGTGCCAGTTGATTCAGCTCTGCCATTTGGACTCCTTTGGTGAAAAAGCATGAGAGACTGTCTTAACTTTCACCCTGCTTCCCTCCAGGGCTCTATACCCTGAAAGCATTTTGCATAACAAGAGAGAAGCCTGGAGCGAGTAACAAGACCGTCAATGCCACAGCAAAGCCGTAAAGGGTCAGATCCCCACGGACCTACATGATTCTCAAAGGATGGACAGGATCTGGCAAGGCCAAGAGGAAGGGAGCAAAGGAGCAGAGAGAGAAGCAAAGGGCATGACTGGTCAGTGGCAGGAAGAGGGTCAACAGGAGAGCAGGGAGGGCTCACCCAGGGCCACTGAACTACTTTAGAAAATCAGTAAGAACCTGACAGCTTGTAAAGTTTTAGAATCTGATTTTAAAACTGCGATTTCATGCTCATGTAGGGTAAAAATAAGTGTGACAAATGGGAACCTGTCTATACATGACACATGAACTGTTTCCCCTCTGTAAGCAAGCAACAGCATGAGCACAGGATCCACAAGGGAGTTTTTTGCCCTTGAACTGACTATGACTGAATCTTCACCCAACTTTCCAGATCTCATGGGTGCCTCTTAGCTCTAACAGAGCTTTTTGGTTTTGTGCTAAGGCTTCTCTCAGCTGGGTCTTAGTCTTGCCCTTTGCATAATGCACAGCACCTTACAGAACAGAAGGAGACCCATGCTCACATCATTCACAAGGTCAGGCTCAAGAAGACCGAATGATGAAGAAAAGTGTTTGGACAAAGTAGGACTCATCTCTATACCTGAGACAATGCATAGTGAAAAAAACTCAAAAACACCCTTCTACCCAGACATCCGCCTCCTCTGATAACCATCGGGTTTAACGGATTCTACACCCAGAGCAGAACTTGGAGAGCTTCAAGGTCTAGCTTTAGGAGTCTCCAGGCCAAGGTACATGCTGTCTCACCCATGCTACAAGGTAACTAGGTTAACACAGACTACAAACTCATCGTCCAAAGTCAAAGAGGTGGGAATGCATGTATATTCGTCCCGAGGCTGATTCTCTTGCTCCCTGCCTCTTACTCTCTTTATATACATATATATGGCTGTTAACTTATGCATATATATATACCTACATGTACATATATGTATCTTGTGTATATAACTATGTATGTACGTATAGTGTGCATATATGTTTGTATGTAAAAGACACATATATAGAGAATAAGAGAGGCAGGGAGAGAGAATGTGTGTGTGTATACCCATACCCACACCCACACACACATAAATATGTAGTACAATTCAATTCCATTAAATTCAACCCACATTTAGAGTCTCTGCCATGTGCTAGCCCTACACCAGGCACTAGACACAGACTTAGAGGAGAGTGTCACCAAACCCCACAAGCTCACCATCTAGAGGGGAGACACAATGAACCCAAACACAAGCATGGCGGCCACTTATAATGGGAGGCAGCGTGGCTTGGTGGTTCTAGATCAAGGGTGGTTATTATGTGTGCTTGAATCATGCTGGCTGGGCTCAGGTCCCACTCCCCCACTTTCAAGCTGTGAGTTGAGCCACAGGCTCCTCATCAGTAAAATGAGCATCTACAACAGCACCTTCTTCATGGGGCAGTGAGGAATGAAGATATAACCAGCAAAAGCACTGACACTGGCACACAGAAGGCATTCAGTAAAAGGGAGCTTTTATTATTACAATGATTATTCTTATTGAGAAGACTGTGAGGTTGTGTGGGGGCGGGGCACAAAAAGAAAGAAAGGTCGATCTAACTTGGGGGTGTCAGGAGAAGCTTCAGGGAGGAGGTGGTATAAGGAATAGGTGTTTGTCAGGAGAACAATTGGGAGAGAAGGCATTCCAAGGATAAAAGAGGGTTTGTTCAAAGGCCCTGAGGCATGAAACATCCTGACAGGTCCTAAGAACTGCCAACAGATCAGCATAGCAGAGTAAGGGTTCAAGGTCAAAGAGAAGCCAGAATCAGATCTGAAAGGGCCACTGGAAAGCCTCAAACAATGGAATGACAAAATCAGATTTGCTTTCAGAAAGGTTTAGGTAATATCCAACTGAACATAATTTCGCCATTGTGAGAACCAGTTATCACAAGCACCACCGGAGTATATTAAGGCCACAAAACAGAAGACTTACTGCCATGTATGTGTTCTTTCCTCTCTTCGCAAGTCTTCCAAGTTTTTTGTTGCTTTGTTTCAGTTGTAGGAAATGACTGGCTTACTTTCCCATGCTGGTTTCATTGCTGCAGAACGTTTTTCTTTACCACTAATATCTTACAGAATGATTTTTAAATACTCATCTTCCTAACCACAGAGTCTTCAGTGGCCACTTCTTAGCATTCGTTAAGAGCCAGACACTAAATCCTCTGCCCTCAAAGTCCGCAGACAGCCATCACAGGTGGTGGGTCGGGCCTGGGAGACGGAGGTGGATGTGGGAGGCAGAGCCACGAGGGGTGTCTGTACTGGAACCAGAAGCAAAATCATATCCCAGGATGAAAGCGGGATGAGTGAACCAGGAAGGTCAATGCAGGAGAAGAAAATGAACATGTGCCAAGCACCAAAGGGATGGACCAGAATGCAAAGTGGACCTCTGAAGGGCATTCGGTGACCAAGGAGGTCCCTGGAGGGAAAAACTGGGAGACGGGCAACTGAACTGTCTGAAGGTGTCTGGATTCATTCGCTCACATGGCATTCATGAGGTTGGCCTATGAGTCGATTCTATTAATTCTCTTTGTTTGCGTCTGTCCTGGGTCTGGAGAGAATACTGTGATGCTGCGGAACCACACGTGGTCTCCAGCCACGAAGGACTCAGGGCCACAGAGAGAGGTCTCACTGCGAGCGGGCCCCTGATATGGACCAGGTATCCCCCCAGCGTGCCTAGAGATGCTGTCTCCTTCCATCTTCATTCCACGCCGTTGAGAAAATCACCAGATGGGAAGAGTCTCCTTTCTGGCCCCAATTTTCATTGTTCCCTATCTGAGATAACAGAGGCAGCAGGCGGGACAGAGAGCTGAAAACTGCCAGTTTCAGACTCCTATCACTGTAGTCTCCCTCCTCCTCCCCAGAACTGACCTCTTTGGGTCTGGTCTTTAGATTTTCATAAAACGAACACTGCTTTTTTTCTGATTCATTTTTGCCCCCTTTGATTTAACAAGCATGGCCCCCAGATGCTCCTGCATTAATCCTGCCATTCCCTGTCAGACAGACCACTGTCTGTGTGCGTGTGTGTGTGCACGTGCTCCAGTGCGGGTGTGTCCAATTCAGGACAAACAGGGAGTGCTGTCACCCCCACAGGACCCGCCAGTGTGTCCAAGTCAAATTCTGCACTCTGATGTCCTCTCGGTGAGTGCCATGGGATTGCCTCTTCATGCAGTGGCTGCTGAAGCCTGGGGCTCCCGAGCACCAGTGGTTATTTTGCTTAAATTGTTAAAAAAAAAAAAAAGTAGAAAACAAAAATAATATAGATGTGGCACTCCAACTTAGCTTGTATTTTATGGTCAACTGAGAAACTCAAAGAGCATTGCAGGAACAATTAAAGCAAGTGTGAAAAATAGCAGGATCTCTTATCAATTGCTCTTTGTTTCCCAGACAAAAATTTCTCTCTTGAAAAATCAAATCAGCAATAACTTATTTGTTGAACACCTACTATGTGTCAGGTACTCGACATCCAGTTGAACATTACAGGATTTCTTTTTCATTCTTGTCTTCCCTTTAAAACATTCAAAGCATTGATCAGGATGGTTTAGCTGTTTTCTCTTCAGGCAGTTTTCTTATTATGCGTGTCTTCAGAAGCTTAACACTCTGATGGCTATGCAGAGTTTTCTGCGTCTTTTTTGGTGTGTTTTGTTTTCTTCCTACTATTATGTTTTTGGGGGGTTTTTTTTGTTGTTGTTTTTTTTTTACCTAAAACTTTCCTTTTCTCTTCCTACTTTCTGATTTTAGGGAGGAAAAAAAATCTAGCATCTGAGGTCTGAGACTACTTGGAATGTCTGGGCCAGGGATTGCTAATGACCTCCCAGAGATAACCCAAATTGCTGATTTAGCAAAGCCCATTCTTGACCTTGACACAAGACAAGACAGGCAGAGGGAGAGGACTTGCCAGGCAGCAGTGAAAGAAGAGAGATCATGGAAGCGCTCAGATCTCCCCAGTCCCCCTCCCCCATTCAGCAAACACCTGGCTGAGTTGGAAAACATGACCGGTCCAACCTTCCTATTGGCACCAATTGAAGCTGTCAGCTCTCGGCTTGTCACCAGTTGCACTGGGAGGCCCCGGGCAGCCACAAGAGCCCTAATTAGGCAGAAATGACACTTCTACAACTGACCTGCCAGGACCTTTGGCAAACCATTTAACATCATTAGTTAACATTTTTAAAAAGTGTGAATGTAAATGAACAGCCAGTGGCTTTCAATGGAGTTTGTCGGTGGCATCCCCCCCTCCGCCCCCTGCCCCCCAGCTCACTCTTTCTCTTTTTACATGAATAGTCCACTTGTTTCCTCCAGAATTGGAGGGAGGCGCTGGGGAAGAAGGAAGAAGAGGACCAGTCCTCTGTGGGGAGAGACATGTTAAAGCATAAACAAGCTCGGAGGAGCGAGAGACCATCTCTTTCTGCCTCTGGATAGGCCTGAACTCCCACACAAGCCCCCAGAGGCAGCGGAGCCAGGCAGGGAGGGGACAGGAGTGCGCCCAGCCAGATCCCGCTCTGGGAGCTGTGCTTGTGAGTGTAGATGTCGGGCTGTTGCCCGTTCCAGGCTTTGAGTAGGTGGGAAACAATTTCATTTCTCGACTCAAGGGTGCTTCTGAAATACTCTTTCTCTCGTACCTCTTACCGCTTGTTAGCACTTTGAACGAGCAGATGTTCTGCAGTGATTTAGCAAATATCTTGTGTGTGCTTCAGTCTAACTGTACCAGCAAGAAATGGACCTCGTCCCTCTCCAAAGGAATGAAATCTGGGGGATAACGACTTCCGACGCTAGTTTGGTACTTACACAAATTCATTCCTTTCCTACCTGAAGCTGGTACTTCCCACCTGGAATCACACTTCATTTTGCTCTTTGCTGCACACCCACAGAGTCCGTACATGCCAACACTCTCCATCTGTAGGAAGGGGGAAAAGAGTTTCACTGTGAAAATGTCACTTCGTCTGTCCGCTTCTGCGCTGCTCTCAAAGCGTGGGTTCGTGCTGGGTGACAGCTGAAAGAGGCCACACAGGGTAGAAGGGAAGCAAACAGGTAAAGGGGGTCAGCAGAGGGGCCAGGTTCCTGGAGGGCCTTTGCACTTACCACCCACTGGTTGTGTGGCTCAGGCAAGGTGCTTTGCCTTGAGTCTCAGATGTTTTTATCTGTAAGACAGAGATAATGCCTTACTACTTCCGGTGAGAAAAAGAATAGATGGACATATCATGAGAACCGGAAGGCCCCATGTAAAGGTAAGGATTTCCAGACCTTTTAGAGCTGCCAAAATTGAGGCGTGGTGCCAGGCTCCCAGCTTAGTGAGACTCTGTCCTCTTGCTTCTCAAGACAGGCTGGACAAAGCCACGACACCACCAGCACATCCCAGGTCCCTCCCTGCCCACCCCCCCCCCGCCCCACCTCCACTCCTGCTTATTCTCCAAAGAGCTGTAAGTACCGCAAAGACAAGTGCAAGACAAATTCCTAAAACCCATGGTCCTATCAGCTCTTTAGCCTCTCTGCTGGATCCTAAGCAGTATGAGAGGGGAAGCCCATTTGTCTATCTCTGGATTTCCAGAAGCCCCGAGGACAGCGGTGGGGACACAGTAGATGCCCAATAAAGGTTTACTGCATCAAAATGCGATGCAGCTTCCAGACATGTGCTGACAGCAGTCGGAATGTGTGCTTTACGCAGGCAGCCCAGATCCCGAATTGGGAGAGCTTGACTTGTCCCTGAATTAAAAAGGAGTCAAATCAAGCCAGCGGCCTGTGATGGTGAATGCCTGCTAGGTAGCCATAAGAGAGAGAAGCAAAAGAAAACAATCTTAGTTTAGGGCAGAAAGAGGGAGAAAATACTGGAAAACGTCCTTAATAACGGTAAATGGGAAAGGGAGAGAAGAGCTCCTCGTGATGGGAGTATTTAGTGCTTTTAAGCTAAATACCTCAGCATATTAAGCAAATAGAGAAAAGCCAGCTAGAAGATGTCAGCAAATTGAACCGAACAGTGCTCAGAAAGCTCAGAAAGCCGATAGGAGGTGTCTGGGTTTGACCCCTTTTCCCATCACATGCCTGGTCTGCGCCCGCGTGTTTAGTGTTGCTTCTCCTCTCCAGCTGCGGAGCTTATTGAAAAGCTCTTGCTCCCCGCCTGGTTTTGGCACATTTTCTGCAGGTGCCTCCTACTGTGGCCACAATGGGCTGCTAGGGAGGTTTAGACCTGTCAACAGCTCCGGGGGAGGGGCGGCGGCGGCGGAGGGAGCGCAGCCATTGTCTTAAAGGGCCAGTGACATTGTGCGCCGCGCAGCCTGCAGCACCGGCACCTGCTAATGAGATGAGTCCTTTCTCCCGCTCGCTCTTTCTCTCTTTAATGATTTAACTTGATCGCTTTGGCTCCTTTCTGGACAGGGAATTGCTCCGTTGATAATATAAAGTAATGGCCTGTAAAACATTACTCCGCAACAACTACTCCCTTCCCTGGCTGAAAATGTCACAGCAATTGAAAAGCTCTTAGCCCAGTTCAAGAATGAGGTTGCTCAGGAGAACGGTCTTTGCATACGTCTCCAAGCACTCACGGGTCCCGAGAGCTGCAAGTTCTTGGTGTGTCTAATTGATTTTTTTTTTTTTAAAGATTTTATTTATTTGACAGAGAGAGACAACAGCGAGAGAGGGAACGCAAGCAGGGGGAGTGGGAGAGAGAGAAGCAGGCTCCCCACTGAGCAGGGAGCCCAATGCGGGGCTTGATCCCAGGACCCTGGGATCATGACCTGAGCCGAAGGCAGACGCCTAACGACTGAGCCACCCAGGCGCCCCGTGTCTAATTGATTTTTAAGACGGAGACTTCTCCCTCCTGCAGCTCAGGAGGATGGTGTGTGCGACTGTGGACAACTAACCCGACTAAAAACTCCCCTCAACGCTAGAATTAAGAGTTCATTCAGAGAAAGACATTCTTTTCTCAGAAGCCCTGAATTCGGAGGGATGGCTACATGGGTCAAGTGGGGTTTAGGAGAGTGTCTTCGTTCTCATCATATAAAAAGAAGGTATCTTTGTCTAGGAGGGAGTGGGGGCCTTGGTTTTGCAAAGTGGACTCGATGCTCTAATTGTTTAAGATTTGCTGATTTTTTTCAGACCTGTCACTTGGCGGCAGCAGTGACACACTGTGGGAATGGGGACCACACACTTGCGTTTTCATAAATACTTTATTAGTCATTGCCACGCCAACGTGGGGAGTAATTCACCTGGAGAAAAATCACTTTGTCGTAGGCATGAACCCGCCAGCAAAATAAACAGTGGTTAGTGACGGTTTCATTTTCCTCTGACAGGTGAAAGCCTAAGTCTGTATCTGAATAAGAGAAACTTTTTTCAGTTTAATTGGTGAAAGCACCACTTGCTAAATGAGAGGTTGCCGCGTTACTAATTCAGGAACAAAGCCCCAGGTGAATCACCTTCCAACCGGATGAGCCATGAATATTTTTTGTAGCTGATGAAGTAAGGGCAGTAGACATGCTTATTACGGTCAGTACTTTATAAAAAGGCAAAAACATCTGCCTGCTTACTTGACAAACCAGGGGATAGAGAACGTAGCTACCAAAAGGCCATTTAAAATTATAAATCTGAAGAAAGCCACAGAACTTTTTCCAGCTAACCCTCTGAGAGGCCACGGTACGAGAGCCACAACTGTAAACAGGTGCAGCACTTTTTTCTCAGAATTTAGGAATTTTGGACTTTAGATTTTTAAATCTTGTAATATTGTCAGAATACGCCAGATTTTCAGTTGGGACAATTACACATATTATACCAAAATAACTGTATATCATAAAAGGTATTTTTCCTTTACCCATAATGAAGAGAATAAAAAAAAAAATCTTTAATTTAAACCCATTAAATAAATTGATTCCTAAATAGAAGAATTATGTTGACAGCTTTTCGCCAGCAACTAGAGGTTTTTTTCTATCTGCTTATATGAAGAGATCTGTGTGTGTGTGTGTGTGTGTGTGTGTGTGTCTAAAATGAGGGCGTGGAACTAAATGACCCAAAAGTTCCGCCTGGTTCTATGATTTTCATATCTATAAAGACGATTCCTATTACGGAAACAAATAAACAGTAAATATGACCACACAGTTATTTCTATCAGCTTTGCCTATTAGACAGGTGGTCAAGACAGAGGAAGAATGGGTTAAGTTCCTGCAGCCACAGCTAGGGAGAGCCTGGACCGTCAGGGCTAGAATCCCAAACCCCCTTGCAAAAGATGGCCCAGGAAGCAGGAATGTGGGGAAGGTCGTCCTGGGGGGAGGGTGTTCGGGGAGGGGGAGGCCTGCTGCTGGTACTCAGGCTGGGGTCCTCTGGCATGAACTCCCAGAGCAAGCCTGGGTGAACAGTGTGAACACCGTTTCACCATATTTCTGGAGGAAGAGAAAAAGAACATGTGAAGAGGACAAAAACAAGTCAAACAAACACTGGGTCAGTGGAATGAACATCAACGCTAATAGTAGCCCCAGGACTGGTTTCACTTTTGCGCCCTCCTTTTTCATGTATCTGCACACGATGTTAAGAGGTCTGAATAGAATTCCAAAGTTCAGAGACAACAAAATGCGGATTCACGTCTCTTTGCTCATGTGGATCCTTGCAGTACATTTGAAACCACCTGACTGCACAAGGTAGAAATTAACCTTGGGTTACATGCGTTTGAACTTTGCACTAAATAGGGTTTGTCAAGATGTTGGGCGTGTGTTTAAAAAGAAAAGGATGTATTTTAAGATGCTGCACCATTCCTGTGTCTGTGCATACCTAACTGTGCAATGTTCACACCAGCGATGAGAGTTATACCCCGGGCTAAAATGTGATTGTTCTCTAGGGTAAAAGCTAACATTCTTCATAATCAGATCTGTACATTTACTTATGTTGTGAGAGCCACAGACATTTCAACCTGGGCCCCTTTATTTATTTATTGTTTACATTTGCTACTGCCATGTATCTCCTAAAAGTTAACACACAGAAATGTTAAGATCCTTTATACTCAAAGAAAAAGTTCACATCACACGGATGTACAACAGTACCAGTTGAAATGTTTGTAATACCAGATATAACGGGCACTTACTTTCCAGTCAGAAAATGATGTCAATTTAAAACCTGCTTTATGGCTCCTGAATTAACAGAACCACTGGCTAAGGGAAGAAAAAGATTTTGCTATTTCCTCCCTCGGTGGAATGCACGGGCTCATTCTAAATCAACACTGCTCCTGCAGGGTTTGTGAGGACTTCAGACAACACAGAAGCTATGTAAGCACAGACTTCAACCCCCTCCTCCTACGAAGAGCTCGGTTCTACTTTGTTTCTTACAATTTTCTTAGAATTACGTGCTGCCAAGTTTCCTTTTCTTCCAACAGTCAGAAAGCACTAAGTAGCCAAAGAAACGTTACCATACTGTCTCTCTCCAGTTTGTATGATACAGGATTACAGCCCCTTTCCTCCAATCCAAGTTTCCAGAGTTCAGCTTATTTTAAAACATCCAATTGAGACAGATGCACTTGAGTAATCAACACAAGTATGACTGACCCAGAAGACTAGCTGTAGACACCAACCATTAAAAACCTGACACTTTTTAAGTACGTATCTTGTGAAAAATAGATGGGATAGGCTAGCACGAGGTGTATATACTGAAGTCTGAATTTGCAGAGTGAGGGGAAGTTGCTCAGAAACACGGTAATCAGAGGGGCTGATCCTGATGTGGCAGCTGAGCCTTCACCCCAGAGGGTACGGGCGCATGTGTGTGACGTTTTCTGACCCACC
Organism: Leptonychotes weddellii; assembly: GCF_054177405.1. Lineage (NCBI taxonomy): Eukaryota > Metazoa > Chordata > Mammalia > Carnivora > Phocidae > Leptonychotes > Leptonychotes weddellii. Next base: position 12,703,556 of record NC_138374.1, on the reverse strand, counting down.
AGCAAGGGTCCCAGTTTGTGCCAAGTAGCATTGCATTTGTTTCTTAGCATTAGGGCTTGGAAAGAGTGTGAAAAGTTCAAGGCTTGCCCCTAGTGAGTTGGAGTCAAACCCAGACAACATACGCAAGGGAAGGTAAAAATGGTTATTTTTAGTTAAAAAAAAAAACAAAACCACACATGGTGATTCCTTCTGTTCTCATATAACAAATAATACTTGGACATAAAGTCCATTGCAAATACAAATGAAAAGATCTTTAAATCTTCAATGCCTCATTTTGGTTGCATTTCCTGCTTTTGCAGATTTACCATTGTCTCAAGAAAAGACAACTATTTTCCAACAATAGATTTATAAGGAATGTACAAAAATTATTTACCGAACAGACAGTTTTCTTGCAATGGTCTTAGTCAAGTATTCAAAATGCCTGGATTTTCAGTAAAGTAATAAATAATGATACTTAGGACGATATACATTCTAAAGCTTATAAATTGATAACCACACATTTTAGTTATTTCAAATATCATACTTTCAGAGTTGTTTTTGTTCTTACTCCACAAAACATAGTCTTTGATTCTTGCTCTATAAAATATATTCTTTGAGGTTGTATTCTCAAAATCAGCACATAAGCCTTACTTTCCCCTTGCATACTGTCAGCTTGGCTGTCAAGAAAAAAGAAAGCATTTAATGATTAGACAGCCAAAGTTTAGGTCAGATCCACAAGCTAATAAAAATTCCAACAAGTGTTGGCATGGAATAATTTTATGGCCAAAGGAAATTTGTTACTAGTTCTCTCAAACAGGAACTCTACTTTTAATACTGTAGAAGTAGAAAAATTCTTTAGAAGGCACAGATACCTCATGTTAACTGAGACACTCTTTGCTTTGAAATCCTCTGTCTCGTGAGTTTGTTACATGGTCTTCTCTACTTTCAAATTCCCATAAAGGTCTAAGGCTAGAGTGCAAATATTTGGCCATGAACTCTGGCAAAGAGGGTTACCTAGAATGGCTCAGGGATATTTTAAATCAGCCGGTTGTTCATAAATCAACTCAAATTTTTACAACAGTCTAACAGTAGCTGTTGGGAAAAGGCAGCTCCTTCTCGGAGTTGGCCAGTTCTGACCAACAAAGGCAGTGGCAGAGGGTGGATCCTGGGTGACCCATGTTGTGTCCTTTGGCCGTATCTCTGTGCACACAAAAAGAAGAGGAGACCAGGGCAGGCACCCAGATACTTCTTATTCCAACCTCACTTTGCCTCAATTTTTCATTTCAAGTGAAAGAGCCCTTACACAAAATCATCCTAATACCCATCACTCTTTATTCCTGTCTGAGCACGACTGTGTTAGATTCTCTCATACTTTCCTTTTCCTTCCTGTCTCCAAACTGTAGCATTTAAAGATGGTTATGCTGACTGTAGCCCAAGCAGAAGACAGTTATCATTAAAAACGTATTAAAATTATTTCCACTTTAGAAATAACATTTTAGCCTTTCATCCTGACTCTCTCTCTCCATAAGTATTAATGGAAACATTATTTTCCTGAGAAACTAATTCTGATCATTACTGCTTTTATTTCTACAATATCCACCTAAGATTTTGAATGCACAATCACAAAATATAAGTGGTATTTAATTAAAAACAGGATCTACTGTCCCTTGTTAACATGTAATTCTGTGTATTTTTTAATTATACAGAGATTTAATCTAACACATTAGATTGGCATTAGAGATTCATTCACAAACGTCACCTTAAATAATTTTGGAAGTACATAGGGGCCCCAATGATAGTACTTTATATATGATTGTCATATATAAAAGTGATGCAATTAAATCAAATCAAAACTGAAAAATTTGCCTAAAATGATTTTGCTAAAAATTCCTGGAAATTTACTTCCCAAAATTACTCCCCCGAAAGAAATAATTCTCATCTGCATCTATGGCTACAATTTTTTTTTTAAAAATTTGAGAAACAAAAATTCTCAAACATCTTAAACAGGACCCCCAAAAAGGGGCAAATCAAGGAAGAAAATGAAAACAATATGACTCTACATTTTGCCAACAACAAATATCAAAAGTCAAGTCCTAAATTTTTGACAACTGAACTTTCTAAATTCCCCAAATAATGTTTGACATTTTAACATTACCATCAGATTCATGACCAGGCCCATAGAAATCATCAGTTACAAAGGCATAGAGTGTTTTGATTTCACTAATAAGAAATAGATAATTCCTCTTAAGCAGATTAACTTAAAGTACATTTTCAGGGAAGCTAAAATCCCCTTCAATCAAGTTCTTAAGTTTAATTACAAAAGTCAAACAATTTATTGGCTTTCATTCAAGTGCAACAACAAAATAGGTGGGCACACCACTCTCCGGGGCCAGGAAACTAACCAAATCAATGTTTGTAGCAGTTACAGAGAAAGCATTTTCAGCCATAACTTGATAAAACATCTAACTGGTCCTCTTAACTGGGATTTCTCCTCTCTTCTTTGCTGCCCCCTATGTGGGAAAGATGTTTATTTAACATTTTCTTCATTTGCAATAAATGCAATTACTATATTTATTTTGCTGCTTTTATATTAATAAGTACAAATTAGAAAACCTGGCCCTTGTAGGATATTTTATATGTATTCATTTTGCTTTATTAGCTCCGTAATTAGGCCACAGAAATACTCTTAAGTTGTATCCATTTCTTCAGAGTTAGAAAAGTATCTATTTAAAAATGGCAAAATAGCTTGCTTTAAAGAATTTTTGCCTGATTTTTTTTCCCTTTCTTTTTACTGTCTAAACTCACTGGATAATTGCCCTACTCCCCGTTTCATTCTGCATATATAGAAATTGTGTGTCTATATCCTGAAAAATACCAATTAAACTGCCAGCAATAGCATCTCCAACAGTATCTTTTGGTCTTCAGTGTCAAAGCCCTCTGCACAAATGACCGGAAGGCTAGATCTAAAACAGCCTTTGACAGGATGCCGGTTTTGAACACTCACATTACAACCATTGCTTCAGCTTTTTGCTTTATTTGGGAAACAAGAGAGAAATAATGCATCAACTCTATAATTTTGAGCAAATGGTAAAGGTTAAAACAAAAGTGATAGATTACCAGGAGGTCTGATTATCTCAAGAGGTCACTAATATTGTTTTAAAAGGGTGGGGCATTCCCCTTATCATTGAATTCATTTCCACCTGAATTCCTGTACAAAGCTAAATAAAGGTCTTCAGACAAACACAGCAAAACTCTAAAAATGTTATTTTCCTTCTCCTTAATTTCTTTGGTAATAATGACATCATTTACTATGTGTGGTTATAGTGGGAAGAAGTTTCATGAATTTTCAAATTTCATCTCATAGCAATCCTATGATATTGAAAATATTAGGTGATGAGCAAATGGGCTCAGAGAAGTCAAGTAACGTGTACAAGGTCATACACCTGGGAACTGGAAGAACCAGGTCTTGAACCCATGTGGTCTCGTTCCAAGGCCCAACACTTCTAGGCCTTCTTGGCTGTATCCACAATCAAATCATTCCTGGGTGAAGCCTTACCCATTCTCTTTCTGACATGATCCATGAAGAAATCTCTTAGAGCAGAGGTTCTCAAACTTGGCTGCACATTAATATCACATATAAAAAAAAATACCTCTGTGTGGGCCCCATCCCTGGAGATTCCAATTTAATAGGTCTGGGGTAGGGCCCAGGTATCAGTATTTTTTAATACTACAGCATTGAACAGATAATCCTCCTCTTCCTGGTGCTTAAATTCTAACAGGGCTTAGATTCTGCCAGAATCTAGTAGAATCCCCAAGTGATTCTAATGTGCAGCCCAGGCTGAGAACCAGTGATCCAGAGACTAACACCATTTACCCGGGCTCCTTTCTCCGAGCCCTCAATGTGAGCAACTCAACTGGCTTCTTCCAGAAAGGATGGCCAAGAGTCTAGCAATCGCTGACATGAGACAGCGGGATCTGACTACAAGACTTCTAGATTTGAGAAGCAGAGGAGTCTGTGTGTATGGGGTGGGGGGGGTGCATGGGCACTGGAGTCCCCTGGGCCTGGGTTCAAATTCCATCTCCACCATTTGCTAACTGTGTCACCTTGAGCCAACCGCTTACCTTTTGTGGTTGTTTTGCAGATTCAATGGGATGATATAAGGAAAACCCCAGTTGGATAAAAGTTTTCCCTCAATGGTAGTTGCTGCCCTGGTTTTTGTTGTTATTTCTAGCACAGGAGTAATGTCTACTGCTGGGAGATATTGGTAATGAAAAAAATCAAATTACAAAAAACATTTTATTATTAGTGAAATCATTCCTACTCTTATTACTTAGCATTTAATTTACAGCTCTTTATATTGCAATTAGCTTGGCAATCCTATTTCTCATTCATGACAACTGGGCAAGGAGGGGTAACATTATTAATCCCATTTTCTAGATGGGGAAAAGGTAACATTTCCATCTATTCTCTCTCCAGTTTCTATGATTCTATGATTAAAGGCACCTGCAATCATGTTCATTAGTTCCCTATGAAAAATGATATTCAACACAGATGGCAAATGCAGGCAGGAATTAACAAGCACTTGATAGCAACCCCAAAATAACATCTAAACAATCACTTCTGAACATTAAAGTCATGGCAAACAAGTTCCAATTTATATAAAGGTGTTGGAAAGGATTAAAGGAAAATGAACAAATATATTTTTCTTTATCCTCACTCATTTAGGAAATGTCTGAGCTTAGAAATCCTTTTTGAAATGCAGACTGAAGAATGATTAATTTCCTCCATGAAGGGTCTTCATTTAGCAGATAGGACCAGGCTAATATGTCTTGATGTTTTATCTTGAATCTGAGCTACAAAATAGTACAGGTCTAGGATGGGGAGACCTGGCTTCATGGTTCTCAGTTGAGCTCCCCGAGAAGCCCATGCACTGTGCGCAAGGGGCTCACCATTCCAAATGCCCACCAAACACACACCCAACACTGGAGAGTGGCTTGCCTATAAACGTATTCTTTGTTGTAGGTATGGAGTTTACATGGATGAAATACATACAATTGTTCCAGACATACTACTGAATTCATACTCACTGCATATAACCACTATTATATTGGGGGGGTTCCCCTCGATTTTTTGTTGTTAAAAAGGAGTCTTCCTATTCAAAAAGCTTAGGAAACTATTACGCTAGTCCAGCCACTCATTTGATTGATGAGGTCTAGATCTGGGGGACAGCTGGGACTCCAATCTGTCTTCTAATTCCCAAATGGCCCTTGTCCCACACCATACCTCCCTTCTACTGTGGGCACCCCATCCATGGGAAGTCAATAGTAATGGCTGTGTCCTCTATCTAAAGGAGGAGACTATAGTCCTACCCTCCCTTCCTGGATATGTTTCAGAACTTTCCTTATCTCTTGAGCCTTTCCTTTGCCTTTCCTTCCCTTCTTTTTCTTCCCCTCAACTCCCCTGTTTATACCTTTAGGGTTAGCAACACTCAAACCCTTTCAAGCTCTGATGTTCTGTGAGTGCCTGTACATTCAGTCTCAATATGAAATGGAAATATAGTCATCAAGGTACTGAAACAAGGAATATGAGAAGTATGTATACAGTAGGCATGCACATGAATATATTTTACAGCTAAAACCCCAGTGCTTCTAATATCTACAGAAAATAAGAAAATTGAAATATTCATGAATAGTCATTTTATTTCATCTGGCTCTGTCAACACTAATAGGATGTTAATAAACCCCTAGCATACCAACTTTTCAAAATGATTTCACATCTCTTAATGCAGTTTATTGTCCTAATGGCTCACCAGGATGTAAGTGCTAGGATTGAGGGCCACGAGAACTAAGTGCCATGAAGAGAAGAAAATGTTACCTATTTTATTCACTGCTGTTTTCCCAGTGCCCAGAACAGCATCTGGCAGATGGTAAACATTCAATAACTATTTGTTGATTGAGTGAATGACAGAAGTAAACAGGGATAGTGGTTTTAGCTATTTATTTAGCCTACATATAGCTGTATTTTTAAGAAGATGGGATGATTCTATAAGGGAACAACTGTGTTCCTAATGATCTCTTTTCAGTCTTTAATTCTCCTTTAATTTCATTCTTTAATGTGATGTAATATTCTTCCTTCAAATATTTTAATGTAATTGTCCAAAGTTATACAAGCAGCAATTCATTTTAGGAAAATCAGATATTAACATATAAAAAGAAAATTAAAATTCCCAATGATCTCATTACCCAAGGACAACACAATTAATATGCTAACATATATTCTTTCCGATTTTATTCTAAGCATATGTACACACACATCTAACACAGAACTCTCTGCCTTAGACATCAGGATTTGGACTGTTTTCTTTCTTCCCAAAGCCCTTTTTGCTTACTGCCTATTATAGCACCTTACCCTCCTCCTATGTCCTAAATATATTCCTTCTTCAACATTTAGGTCCTTGCTTCAAGAGGATTTTTTTTTTCCCCCCAGAGGATTCATCTATTCTTATTTCAACTTTAAGTTCCATGTGGATGGGTATCGCTGTATCATCAGTCCTCCCTTTTCTCTGAGATACCAGTGCTCCACAAGTTCCACACATCTAAAACCAAATGCATCATGTTCCTTCCATCAAAACCACATCACTCACTCATCTATCCCAGTTCTATCAACTGTAAAAGAACTCTACAAGCCATCCTCAATGGCATCATCTTTGGTCCCCCAACCCCACATCCACTCACTCACAAGGATTTCCATCCTTGTTCCTATTAAATGTCACCCATCTCTTGCCATTGCTAGCAGTGGTTCAGGCCCTTACATCAACATGATTTCCTACCTGTGTCTCCTGCTTTCTATACCACTAAACACCCACCAAGCTTAACCACTGCTGCCAGCTAACTTCCTAAAACACCACTTCCATCTTGCCCGTCCTACTTTTCCATCCTGATGTCTCATTATTCCTGAAAACAAATCCTTTGCTCCAGCCAGCCTGGTGTATTCATTATTCATTCAACTCCAAAGAATTTCAAGTTAAGTATTTATTAAGCATTCATTATGTGTAAAATCCATTCATTCATTCAACATATATTTATTTAGTAATGATTCTGTAAGGTAATATACTAGGGACACAATGGTGAACAAGACCGACCAAGTCTCTGTCCTCAAGGAACTTAGAGGCCAGTGGGTTATAGATGGGAGACTCCAAAATGTGGTGGTCCCAGCCCAGGATACTTCTAACCTTCCATTAAAGTGTCAAATGAGTCAAGACATCCCTGAGGGCTGAGCTTTGTGGCCCAGGCTGCAAGTGAGGAAGGGCTGAGTGAGGAGAGCTGTGCGGAGCACGGCTTCCCTGCAGGTGTAGGACCCAGCCCGGCGTTGAAGGATGGGCGTCCCAGAGAAGGGGGTGCCTTCCATCCACCGGGACAGGAGGAAAGGCACACACGTGGAATGGGCACCATGGCAGCAATAGCCCTGGCTTATTTTGTATGAAGGTTCCTTCAACTAGTCAGCAGAGCACATGCCCTGTCCCTGCGGGCCTGGCCTGGACAGGTATGTGAAGGTGACTCGGCCTGGCTTCCTACCATGGAGGGATTTCCAGCTAGCAAGGAGGGTAGGGCAGGCCCATGAGGATCTGTCACACCCCAGAAAATGAGATGTTCCATTAGAGATTCAGAGACAACACTGAGGGAGTTCAGAAAAGGGTACATGTCTGGGTTCCTATAAGAGTATTTATTGAATCACATATTGTTATACATCTACATGCATCTACTGAAAATAACCATCCTGTTTTAAAGTGTTTTCTCATTCACTTTCTCATCTTATCCTAAGTGACTTGTGAAGCAGGCAGAATAGATTGGATTGCTTTCTAGATGAGCAAAATACAGCCCAGATGTTTTAAGTGATCTGCTTAAGTCAGGAACACAAACAGGCAAGCGTAGAACAAGAACGCCCTGTCCATCTCGGCCCATTCCTGCACAAGTATCTAGAGCAAAGGGCACAAGAAGCTCTATAATTGCGCATGACACCTAGCAGGTGTAATGAAGCCAAGTAGACAGCTGGATTTAAAAGGGGAGGACTGAGGCAGCCTCTTGAAGGTACAAGAGAAGGGATATGACCCAATGAAGTCTTAAACATTCCCGCTTTTCCTTCTCAAGTCTTGCCGGTATCATTCCCCACTCCTGGGCCTGTCCAAGCCATAACCATTCGCGGGGTTCACCCCGAATTTTTCGGGCCACACTGGTTTTCCCTCCCACTGATCTCCCGGGGTGGGGGCGGGGGGTCGCGTAGCCGGTTCTCTCCTGCACACCAGAGTGTGTGCCCAGACAGCACACTGCTAGGCTCAGGGCAGGTGGCTAAATACGGGCGAATGAATGAATTCCTGGTACCTCCACGGCCCAGTGAGGGTATATCGGTCCCCAGGAGTGGGCCAGCATGGGACACCCTCGCCACCCGGAGGAGCTCACCGACCGCGAGCAACGAGGGGGTTGGAGGGGAGGGGGAGGCGAGATGGCCCGGGGCCGTGGGGACCACGATGCGCCACCAGAGGTTCCGGTCCCCGGCTGGAGGCCGGGGCTAACGCTCCCACGCTTCGGCAGAAAGCATTTCCTGAGAGCGTGAATTCTATTGTCGGGGAAAGTGGTCGAAAATGACACCGGCAGAGCAAAAGCGTCGGGACTAAAGGAGCCCAAGCCCCCGACCCCATTCCCTCAAGGAGAGGAGGGAGGAGAGCGGCGGAGCCATGCGCACCTCCGGCCGCGGCAAGAACCCGGGCTGGAAGCCTCGCGAGATCTGGGGGGTCGGGAATCTCGTTCCGTTGCCTAGCGACGGGCAGGACGCTCGCAGGCCCCCAGGCTAACCCCAGCTGTAGCCTTAAATCTCCTACCATGGGAGAAGGCGGCGGCGGCCGTAGCTGTGGGACCACTAGGGAGCTGCAGAGGCTGAAGCAGCAGGCGATGGAGTACTACCGGGAGAACGACGTCCCGCGCAGGCTGGAAGAGCTGCTCAACTCCACCTTCTACCTCCAGCCTGCCGACGTCTACGGGCACCTGGTAGGGACCTGGGACAAACACCCTCTTCCCCCCAGCCCCTCTCCCCCCGCCCCACGCTGCGGCAACGCCATGCGCCTGCGCCATAGAGTCGCGCACGCGCGCCGCCGCCGCGGGCTCGGGATCCATGGTCTTGCGGGGAGGCGACCGCGAAGGGAGAAGCGGTGCGGAAACCTGGGCGGGAGGAATCTCGAGAGAGACAGAGAGAGAGTGGTGGACAGGCAGCTGCTAGAGGAAAGCGGGGTCTAGGCGCATTCGGGGCTGGGCAGGCTTCCTCGCTACCTCTGAGCCGGTCCGCCCGGTTGCCAGTTCTTTTTAAACACCTTAATACCGCGTAGCTCAGCTTACCAACCTGCAGCGGTCTCCGTTTGACCACGGATGAGTGCCCTGGCATTGGCCTCAGCCTACCCTAGGCCTCATGCCCAGCCCGCTCTCTTTGCTTCCAAGTCTCACTTTCAAGCCTATGCTCTCCTTGCAGTGTGCACCCTTCTCATCCTGGATGCCTGTCCCCACCTGACCAGCTGCTACCCAAACTCCAAATTCACATCAGTCTTGCCCGTTTCGCCTGAACATTTCCTGCACGTGATGAGACCCTCCCCAGGCTTGCGAGCTTCATGGAGAGCAGGGGCCTTTTCCTACCACCTGCCTAGCCCCTGTGCTCCGCACAAGATCGGGCACATACATACCTTAGCCTTAAGCAATGAGCAGTTGAAACAAACAAGCGTGTTCTCATTTACAGATCCGTTAAGTACTAGCCAACACCTTCCTTCTGGAAGGCAGTGTGGTTGGGACAGCAGAGTATGTAAATGCAGTAAAGAAGCACAGTGTGTTTACAAGGTTCAAAACCACGCCTTGTTGAGGCAGTCGATATGGAGAATGTTGCATGAATGTTTATTTTCCTTAGTCATGGCCTAGAAGTGAAAGCTGTATGTTGGGGCGGGGTGGGGAGGGATGTGCTGAGCTCCCAGTGCTATGTGATTTATGTTATTTCACTTAATCTTTAGGACACTGGGAGGTAAAAATTATGATTTCCGTTTTACAAATAAGGAAACTGTGGCCCGGTGAATTTAGATGATTTTCCCAAGGGACACAGTGAATGACAGTGACAAATCGAACCAGGTCTTTGTTCCTAGTACCAAGGAGATTGCATGGTACATAGTGGACACTCAAGCACTTACTTGTGGTACAAGTGAATGAATGCGACTCTGAATTCCATTCTCTTTCCACTGTCTGTTACTAGATGAATTCTTTTAAGTTAACTAGTCAAACTTCTTCATTTCACAAAGACACCAAGACCTTGTCTCACAGCTACCTAGTGCAAAAGTTAAGACTAGAAACTTGGACTCGGGTCCCTCAATATAATGTTCTTCCCAGTCTACTAGGCAGCCAGGACTTTGGTTTGTACAGCTCTCTGGGAGCTTGGTAAGGGACAAAAACCACTGTAACATAAAATAACTGGAGTAACAGATAAGGTGATATATGATTGTGCTAGACTGAGGGACAGATCACTGTATGCCTATCAAAGGAATTCAGGGGTAGGGAAGATCCCTGTAGGCTGTAACGTCTGAGAAAGTTTTAGCTTGGACTTTGAAGGATGTTCAGGAGCTGGACTAGCAAAAAGACAATGTCCTTTTCATTTTATCACTGTCTGGGTTTTGGCCATCAGTATTTTCATTTAGTTTCTCCCTCTATCGAGCCCAACCTGAATCGTGGCTGCCAGAGCAAGATTCCTAATCTGACCATCATTCTTTTGCTCAGAAACCTCCTGTGACTCCTTGCTATTCCCTAAAGCCTGAAGTTCCTCCCTTCCCTCCCCCTGGCTTATCATATTCCTTTGTATCTGCCCTTGATTTCTCCCCCTTGTCTGCCCAGTGAAATACTACATATTCTCCAATGTTCAGCTCAAATGCCATTTCTTCTCTGCTTCTGTTACATACTAGAGGAACTGAATATATATAAATCTTTATATATATATATATGGATGGCTTGAAAATTGACTTTTGCTTTAGCTGTGCTAGGGCACCGCCTGTGAGCTGATGAGTAGTAGATGACCTATTATGTAGGTTGAGGTCATTGGATTTTGAGAGGCCTGGTCTGTAATGAATGCAGATAAAGAGCCCAATACAATCTGGCGATAAAGAGGTCAAGGAGGGTGTGCCTTCACCTTCCCTTCCTCCTCCTCCTACTCTCCCAGTTCCTGCTCCTCTGGCGTTTCTCATCTTGAATCTTTTTACCCAGGCTTTTTGAGTGGGCTTTCTGCTTCAGCTTCATTCTCTTCCCTCTCTTTCTTGGATCACTTCCAAATGGCTTCTGCTTTCCCACATCAATGAAACTGCTATTACCAATGTTCCAATCAACCCTCTTTGAACACGTTCTGGGCGTGAACTGCTGGTGAGTGAAATACGGCCTCTGCAGAAGCCTTTACCATTAAAATACCAGATGCCTCGCGGGAAGAAATAAAAATGGGCCCCCAGAAGGTTTCCAAAGTTCGCATCACAGCGTTCTAGAGACCAGCTGACTTCCATATCTTGGACAGCAGAATGGGTTAGGGCCTGCTAAAAAGTGACATGGGGTCTTTAAGAAATGTATGTGAAAACATTCCCAAGTGTGTCATGATTGATGGACAGTTTGCTTCCATATAGGAGTCTCTTCAGAGAAACTAAGTAATAATTTTCAAACAACTATGCTCCTCCATTGGGTAGCTGGAATCATCTAATTAAATCAAAGGTCTTTGTTTCAAAGTAAGTTAATATGGCTAAGACTCCAATCCTGAGTTATTTTTGTTTGTTTCTCCTCCCTTAAATTCATATGTGCTACAAATTTCACTCTGAGGCACCATCATCAAAACAGAAATGGAAGACAACATGGCAGATGGAAGATTATCTGCTTCTGGAATAGCCAAAGTTAGTGTGGGCCTCATATTCCTGACTTGTAAAAAGTATAACCACGTTCCTCATGCTTATTTTTCTTCCTAAAATGCTATGAATTTGAAGGTAGACTTCATGTCCTTCTCCCTTTCCGCCATCAATTGATAGCAGTTGACATGGATTCTGGAGTCAGCCTGCCTAGAGGTGAATCCCAGCTCAGCCAATTATTTTGCAATCTTGGGCAAAATATTTCATCTCTCTATACTCAGTTTCCTCATTTGTAGAGTGGAGATTTTAAAAATACTACTGATCCCATAGGGTCGTTACAAGGCATAAATAATGTGGGTAATACACTTAAAACAGTGGCCAATACAATGATCTATTCTTTAAAAAAACTATAAATATATGTTTTAGATGCTTTACAGTTTTATATTTTGTTAGATACTATTCTGTAAAATGGAGAAGTTTATTTGATTTCTAAAATTATATTGTGGATTTATGTCATTTAAAACTGCTTTTTAAATAAATCTATAAGAATAAAAGACTTTTGTTTTCCTTTTTTAAAACTTCTCAAATGTTTCATTTGGCTTATAAATAAATTCACATTTTATAATAATAAAAAGAAAGAAATGTATGTGAGTTTCTGCTGAGAGTTCAAAAGAGAACAGATTGTTCCATATCCTGGAGACCCCACATCAGATTAATCCAAATCTCAGCATGTGAGGGCAGTTGCTAGCCTAAAGCACCCCCCCTTCCCGCATGAGGAGGACACTCAGGGAGAGGTTTAGTAGAAACTAGAGTAAATGTGAATGACCTTTTAAAGATAAATTAGTCATGGTATTGTAATTTTTGTTTTTTTGTGTGTGTTGAAGGCAAACTGCTTTTCTAAACTTGCAAAGCCTCCCACCATATGCAAAGTAGTGGGGAAAAAAGTATTGGATGGACTGGGGCTTCCAACCCTACAAGTGGAAATATTCTGCACCATTCAAAATCTTCCCAAGGTACGAAGAAGCTTAAATGTGTTCTTTATTGTGTCCTGGTTCCATTGCATTTATTAGCATTTATTGTCTAAATTGTAGAAAATTATTGTTTTGAAATTCAGCGTTTGTGAAATATACACATACACACAAGTTGTAGGTAGTCATGTACATAAAGCATGAACCATACAAGCAAGCATATTGGTACAGACATGACATGCTAGCCTGAAGATGATCCAAGATGGAGAAATGGGGCAAAAATAATTTTAAAACTCGGACATCATTAATGTGATGAGTTCTATAAATCTATAGGTGTGTTTATAGATTCATATGTTTATATATAGACTTATATAGATTTATAGATATGTGGGCTGATCTACACAAAGAAAAATTCATTTTCATAATTGTAATAATTCACTTTAATTGCTACATATTTGTTAGAAATAATTTTGCTACAGTCTCTGGGAGGCAAATAATTATGATTAAGTCTGTATCCTTTTAGCTATTTATTGGAGAGGTAGTGATAAAAATGAAATTCAATGTAAGATTTTTATAAGTGTATTTTAACAAGGTGATAATTTTAAATGTTCCCTGAAGTTAGGTTCCATACAGTTTCAACAGTTATAAAAATATCTCAAAGAAAATTATATATTCTCATTTTCCCTTTGAAATTGGTGATAAAATATCATGTGCCTTTAAAGCTGGATACATTCAATTTCTTCCTTTCTGTAAGAGGGAGGGGAAAATGCAGAACACGTTTATATTATTTTCAGAACATATGTTCGGTGGTGATCTCAACGCACTTTGAAGTCCACGAGAACACTTCGCCCGAGCTGGCGGACGCGGAGCAAGCGGAAAGGTCCAATGCAGTCAGCACAGCTGTGCAGTGGGTCAACGAAACCATCACCGAGGAGCTGCGGGGCCTGGCGCCCTCCAACCAGGCTGAGGTGGACCAGGTGCTCAGGTAGATCTTGCGCTTGCAAATGAAAGCATCCAGTACAAATAGTAGCTCTTTTCTTTTTATTTCACCCACCAATAAAACAGGCCTGTCATATCTAGAAGGTACGGTCAGGAAGTTGAGTAAGAAGCCTATGCGAAAGCAGCAAAATGC